>NC_028450.1:13335232-13356539 GCF_000263155.2 Setaria italica | reverse complement strand
GCCAGCTCAGCAGCCGCAGCCGGCTCCCCTCCCTCGCATAGCGCGCCCCCTCACATCCCTCATGAGCCCGTCCACCACCATCACCATCGCCCAGCGCCCCCGGCACCGGATCCGCAGACGCCCACCGCCACCGACCCAGACGCTCTCAGATCAGCCGCCACTCGACGCCCCCAGCACAGAATCTGCCGCCGCCTGAGCAGGAACAGGTGCTAGTGATGGCGGTGGCGGCGGTGGAGCAGGTGGCGGCGGCGGTGGCGGCGGCGACGAGCTCCGCGCCATACACATAGACGCGTCGAGAGCAGAGGCTTGGGTCGGGTCCGGAGCCACGCTCGGCGAGCTCAACTACGTCGGCGGCCACCTGAGCGGCGGCGGGTGTAGATGGCGGCGGTGGCGGTGGTGTGGATGGCGGTGGCCGGCGGCGGCGGCGGCGGCGGCGGTGGAGCAGGTGGCGGCGGCGGCGGCGCCGTGGATGGCCTGGGCGTGGCGGCGGCGGCGGCGGCGGCGGCGGCCAGGGGTATGTTTTTTTTTTATTTTTTTCTGGAAAATAGTTTGCCGTGTGTTTTTTTCCACTCGGCACACTCTTTGCCGAGTGCCCGAGCAAAGACACTCGGGAAACTTAGCTTTGCCGAGTGAAATTTTGCCGTGTGCTCTTCGCCGAGTGTTACACTCGGCGAAGACGTTGCCGAGTGTTTTTGGGGTTTCGCCAAGTGCCCCAGGCACTCGGCGATTTATAGCTTTCCCGTAGTGGTGCCTGCGTTCGCTGTATGATTGTGTAATAGGAATTTTGGAGCACTTTCTCCTTACGGTTGCGTTACCATTGCACTGCTAGAATAAGAAGCTCATGGTTGTGTTGCGTGTGGTGCCTTAGCTTGGCCAACTTTGACCTTTTTCTAAGCGCTCGATCACCGCAAATACTCCTGGTACGTAAGATTTCGCTAAGGTCCTGTTTGGATCCTTGGAATTGAATTCCACTCTAATAATCATAATTTAGACACAAATTAATTAAGCTAATATAATTGTATGTGAAATATATTTGTATATGTATTTCTGCTACATGGAAGCGAGTCGAAGAGCATGCTATAAGAATTGAATTCCATTCTAATAATCATAATCTATAGAATCAATTTCCATCTCCCACCCTATGAATTTAACATAGGCTTATATCTAAACTTTGGAAAGTTGTGGAATCCCACATTCCAAGATAAATTAGCCTACTCCATTAAATAGATTCCAATTCCTTCAAAATGAAGGGATCCAAACGGGGCCAAAAGGCAATTCCCAGTATTATGTGCGCACAATCGCCAGCCGTACACTACGCCATAGAGTCACAACACCGCTGGCTCCAAACCGGCCTGCCAGTTTGGGATCCGTCATTTGACTTTCGGTATTGATGCGGATTGTCTCTCAGGCCGGCGGTGATAATGGACACCATCACCGCCGGTTGTTCCCACAGGCCGGGTGATGAGCCTACCATCATAGCCGGTTTTTCCCACAGGCCGGCGGTGATGAGCCAATCATCATAGCCGGTCCATTTCATAGGCCGGCTGTGATGAGCCAATTTCACCGCCGGTTTGAACCGAGTGTGATGATCTTTCGTAGAGAAAAAAAGAATCATCAAATTCATGCTAAATTTCAAAAACTAGCCGAAGAAAGAAGCTAAGAATTTAAATTATTGTTAGTTACCAACCTCAAAATAAGATGTTAACATGTATCCTTAAAAAATAAGAGTTTTCTTAAGCAATTGGAAGAAAAATGGTCGCAACAATGGAGGAAGGAGAGGAGGAAGAAAAATGGTCGCAACAATGGAGGAAGGAGAGGAGGGCGTCAGGTGGAAGAAGAAGGAGGGGAGGAAGGGGGTTTTGTACTGTGCAGAGCTATCACCGCCGGCCCTTATTACGAGTCGGCGGTGATAGCACCTCACCGCCAGCCCGTTTAAAGAACCGGCGGTGATACCTTCACCGCCAATTTTAACTACGAGCTGGCGGTGAAGGGTGGCATCACCGCCGGTTTTATACTCTGACACGTGCACTACCGCGCGAACCCGTTAGATCCGGTGGTGAAGATAAAGTGCCCCCATTTGCACATGGTCTAAATGTGATACAAATACCAGTCCTAGAAAGGCTAGTACACATATTTATTCAATAGAGAGTTCAAACTCTCTATGGAGCGATCGGGTAACATAGACCCAAAAGAGATATAACACAAACAGGCTGTAGATGCAACCTATGGACATTCAAGTCCATAAGCAGCAGCACTGCACGATAGCGGAAGCACCCTTAACAGCCCAACGTCATAGGTAAGTTGGGTGAGGAGGTGACCTTCTACTCGTAAGCTTCACCAGCGACGTAGTTCGGGTCTTCCTCTGTATCAACAAAGCAAGGGTGAGTACATATGTACTCAGCAAATCCAACCCCACCCTATAGAAGGGGTATAAGAATACATGCATAAGGATAATTCAAGGGATAGGCCAAGGTTTATTTTGCATAAAGCAATCTTTTGTACACATGCAAGATTTAGTTTTATAAAGCGATTTTTGCAAAACATATACTTTTCATATTACGGTAGTGCTTAAAGAGTGGGATGATCCTACACGTACAAGATCCAAATTTTAAGTGCTACTAGACACCCCGTCCATGGTAGCACACGGCACACTTGCCAAATGTTTCCAAAATCCATTTCACACCAAAAGGTTTGCCCATCTTTCCCAGATAGCTAGTTATGTGACCAAGCCATAACTCGTCCAAGACCGTTGACATGGCTATTTGAAAATGTTTTAAATCCGCAGAGGTGTACACTTTACCTACAAGTAGGGTACCGTAACACGAACATCGTAGTGCCGATGCAGATCCATTAAAGCCATTACCCACCATAGCATAGTCCTACCTAGTCATCCATGAAAGCTAACAAAGGGGTTCCTGACCTTCATACGACGCCTTCAATCGGGCCTCTAATCCTGTACTTGCTTATGCCTACTCCTTGGCCTCCTATTGCGCACTTGACTATGGATGACTACCAAACTAGCTAGTGGGATTTATCCTAAGCCTTTGCCACACACAAATCTCGAGTGGTTGTACGATAAGTTAGGTTAGGCAAGATGACACATCGACTCAGTCCTTAATCCAGACAATGCGGATATCTTCCATACTCAGCCACACAGGCACAAGCCAATACTCCAAGGCATCCCACACAAGGAACCCTAATCTGCCCCATCTAAAATGATCACCACCACCTAGTTATTTATTTTTCACTTTTCCGAAATCCCAATCCATACTCACACCAACACACTCAACACATTTTATCTTTTGTAGAACCATTGCATTTGTAAAACGAGTAGTAATAATGTTGAGTAGCCAGTTCCTAACCGTATTAATATCAAGGTAATCAGCTAAACAGAGCGTATCATGTCTAGCAATAAATCCTATGTTGTCAAGGTATAATCAAGATATATCAAATCAAGAAATGGCTATCAAACAGGGTTTTAAATAGATAAAGTAGATAAATAATCTGAGGCAATTTATAAAAAGACTTCTACAGGTTGTGTTTGAAAACTAGATAAATATGACCAAAAGGGAATAGGTTGGACCTTCCATCTTTAATGCCTTCTGGAAGCTCCTGCTCATGGTATGGGTCTTCCAGCTCCAGCTCGCGGTCCTGGCCTTCGTACTCCGGTTCATGGTATTGGCCTCCAAGCTCATTCTCCTCCTCGATCACTCCATCGGCTCCGCGATGATGACGTAAACGACAAACACACAAACAAAAACAATCACAAAATAAAATAAGCTCAAACGGAGAGGAGAATAGCTGGAATAGATAGAATATAATTATAGAGCAATTTAAGAAAAAGAATCAAGTGAATCGGAGTTTGGATGGTTGAGATATGGTGTTTGGAATGTTGGCTGCTAATTAAATTCCAAAAACAATTTTAGAGCAATTTAAGAAAAAGAATCAAGTGAATCGGAGTTTGGATGGTTGAGATATGGGTGCTTTATGGGCTTAATTCGGTACGGGTGTAGGGAAGGTAGAGGTGGGTGTGTCGTCGAAGATCGATGAGGATGGCCTTCCCCTTGTTGTCGGAGATCGATGAGGCTGGCCTTCCTCTTGTGCAAAAATAGAGGGTGAAATTTGGAGGAACGAAGGAGATGAGTAGCTTGGCAAGCTTGGAGTGGTGGAGGAGAGATGCCCCTTGCTCCCTTTTATAGGAGGAGATGGTGCGGTGGATCGCGTGGATGTTGATGGACCGAAATGGGTGCGGTGCACCGAGCTCGAGCAGGTGGAGTGAAACATGTGTGATGCACCAAGCTTGACTAGGTGGACCGAAATGGGTGTGGTGCATCGAGTTTGAGCAGGTGACCGAAATGGGTGTGGTGCATCGAGTTCGAGAAGGTGGAGTGCATGATTGTGCAGCTTAGGGGAGGAAAAAGAGATTAGGTGTTGGTGGCTTAAGAGAAAAGAAAGGAAGGTAACTGATTGGCTATACGATTGATGAGTTAAAGCACAATTAGGCTTGATGAGGATTTTTGATGCAACAAGATTTAAGCTCAAGGATAGTTTTGCAATATTTTGAAATTATGCTTTGAAAATAGGTTTTGAAATTTTTGAATTCGAGAGATTTTTGAGTTTGAATTTTTGGGCTGGTACAGAAGACCCATCACTGCCGGCTCACCCAAAACCGGCGGTGATGGGTCACAGTGATGGCACATTCTATAGCAGTGGGTATACTGGTTGACCAAATTGATAGGCAGAGCTAAACTATGGAAAACCAAAAGTGACAAAATCATTGAAACAGAGGTATAAAAGAATGTTTTGTACGCATATATAGGGATAGCTTCTGGGTTCTGACCGAGTCTTAAACCATGCTTATCCGGCACGCCGCATACACGCGTGACGTACGTACTCCATGGTAGTAGGTTGTTGGTGGAGGGTTGACAAACTTGAACGGCCTCGAAGCGCGGGAAACACGGGGCCGACCGGAGTCAAGCCGTGTATGCGTGGCGCGAGAGCCGCGTCCATGCATCATCCATGCCGTCGAGCTCATCATGATTTTATCCCGAGTTGGCCATTGCAGCTGCATGGCCTTCATCCTAGCTATACTAGTTAGTTATCTCCTGCAGGACGCCCTGGTCGTCGTCTACATAGCTTGTAGCTGTAGTTATCATCGTTGCATTGCGTACGCTGCTGCCGGATAAGCTTGAGCAACACCGGGGTTGGCGGCATCATAAGCATCTTGTAGATTGTCCCAGACTGTCAATCTGTCTCCAAACTATTCCCTCCGTCCCAAATAACAAGTAAGAGATAAAATTAGCTTGATTGCCCCTATTTATTAGCCATATTCAGCGCTAATTGACTGTGGCATATAGCCTACAACCCATGTGCACATGCACACACATGCCAAATTGAGTGTAACGATTTATTTTTTTGATAAATTTTGAATCGCAGAATGACTTATTTTTTGGATGAAGGGAGTAAGTTGTAACTTCTCATCATCATTTATTGCGCCCGCCGCTGACCCCGCTCACTATTAAGTATTTTCACGTAGTGCAATGAACAAACGACCATTCTTTTTCCTGATTGCTCAAAATCAGTTGGAGGTCTAGATCTCCGTTCAACCTCTCTCAACCGGAATTGAATTCAGCAGTTTTTTGAAGCAACAACAACTGAGCTTCACCAAAAAAATCTCTCCTATCCTATGACGGCCACTAGCTAGCAACTAGGGTTCTTGTTAGCGACATTGAATCCCGTGCCATTCCTTTCCAGATGCAGGCAGCCCTAGTACTATAGTAGCTAGGACAAATAATTTTCCACGTAATCATGATGCTGACGCGTAGGGTTGACAAGCGATGAGAACCAATATTCTCTACGGTACTCATGTTGACTTGAGTCGTTGAGTGATAGTAGCGTCGTGTGGCACGGCATCATGTACGTCTATACTGTTCATGTCCAGATGCCGCGCTTTTGACCAGTTAATGGTATCGTCATATATACATGATACATGCGTTATAGCAGAAGATCGATCAGGCGACTTCTAGCTAGCTATATATCATGAAGGAAGATGATGTGCATATATATCATCCAACATGCATGGGACATGTATCTGTATATATATAGCTTTTCTGCTTTCTTTTATATATTAATATTATTCAATGCGTGCATATATCTTTATTTTTTTTCTACCATTGTTTCTTTTTGAAAGGGTGGCAATAATGGAAACTTCCGGGATGCCGAGTGCCGTGAGTGTGTGGATAATATGGCCCTGCCGCTTTGCATAGCAAAAGCAAAGAAATAAAATCTAACTAGCAAATACAAGCTACTACTACGACCTAGAAAAAGTGATGAAAGTATGTAGAAAGTCAATTGGTACCAATAATCTCCAATGGTCCTAGCTAGTGGGAGAATTTTACATGAAATTCTGTTGAAACATATATGACGGTCAAAAAGGGAGTGGTTATTTAGTTTTTGGCTTTTCAAAATCTTGGTGCTGAAACATTAATTGCAACGTTCCATATAATTCAGATTTAATTCACTTGGCCATGTGGGAAACTCGGGTTTTTTTTCGAAGTACGGCCCAAAGAAGCTAGCCACTTGCATAGTTGCCACTAGTAGAGAACTGACTTTCGATCCACCCCCTTTTATCCCGGTTTAAAAGTGGCCCGGGACAAAAGGGGGTGCGCCGGGGTGCGGGAATTTGGAGGGGAGCATTAGTCTCGGTTGGTAATTGCAACCGGGACTAAAGGCCCCCCTTTAGTCCCGGTTGCAACGGCTAGCGGGGGGGCGTCGGTGGCGGGACCCTTTTATCCCGGTTGGAGGATCCAACCGGGATAAAAGGGACACCCTTTTATCCCGGTTGGAGGCACCAACCGGGATAAAAGGGTTAGTCCCGGTTGGTGCATCCAACCGGGATAACCTCCAACTGGGACTAACTTTCCAACCGGGACAAAAGGTGTTTCCTTTTGTCTCGGTTGGAGTTTTTAACCGGGATTAAAACTCATCCCCCACTATATCCCGAGACAGAGACTTTCTTCTTCCTCCAGCCCGAGCAGTCCAGCACATTGATAGAGAGCTGAGCTTCACCTACTCTCCGGTGGTGCCCAAGCAAGGGAGGTGCTGCCCGAAGTTTTTTCCCTCATTTTCGTGGGAATTTGACTCAGCCAACAAGTGCTGCGAAGGTTTGCTACTTCATCCTCGTGTTATGCTTTGATTTATGCTTTGGAGATGGAAAGATTATTTGCTACAATGTGATGATGAAGTAGAAAAATGGAGAGGTATTTTGAGCTAGAATGTGAGGGAGATTGATGTGTCATATATAGTATGCATTATTTCAGTGGTTTAAAAATGATGCTACCTTGTCTAGATGGTTTATCTTATCAAATTCAATATGGTTTTTTAAATCCATATACTTGTTGAACTTGCATACCGTGTTCATTTCGGCGAGAATGTTCTCCGCCGAGCAGCAACGTATGTCAAGAAGGAGGTTCGATTCTACGAGAAAGAGTGGATACGGACATCGTGACCGTGTCCCCTTTTCCGTAGCATCTAACCTCTTTCATGACGAAGTGCGGTGCCGCCCAGCTGAGGACATCCTCGCGAAATGAACACGGTCTTCAAGTTCAACAACTTCTGTAGTGGTAAGGAAAGAATATTTGTACATAGATGACTTCTGCTACTTGTTGAACTTGCATACCGTGTTCATCTCGCCGAGGATGTTCTCCGCCGAGCAGCAACGTATGTCAAGAAGGAGGTTCGATTCTACGAGAAAGAGTGGATACGGACATCGTGACCGTGTCCCCTTTTCCGTAGCATCTAACCTCTTTAATGACGAAGTGCGGTGCCGCCCAGTTGAGGACATCCTCGCGAGATGATCACGGTCTTCAAGTTGAACAACTTATGCAGTGTTTGGGACTTTAATTTAAATATGTGTATTTGGATCTTCATGTTGTTGTATTGTACCATGTTGTTTGGATCTTTAATCGATTTTCACGCGTAATCCATTGTCAAGTGTAATCCATTTTCGTGCGTAATACGATGCAGATGGACCGGCATTGGATGTATAATGCAGACAGGTGGAGCAAGGTGTTTATTGATGGCTTGCATTATTTTCTCGAAGTGGCAAAAGCGAACAAGCCAGAGAATGGGTTCGTATGTTGTCCATGCTTCTAATGCAATAACAAGAAGGAGTATTCAAAGGATTCCTGGGGGACTATTCACAGCCACTTGTTTAAATACGGTTTCATGCCTAACTATTTGGTTTGGACCAAGCACGGTGAACTAGGGGTTGTAATGGAAGATGGCGAGGAGGAGGAGGAAGATGACACCATTCCGGACTGGGTTGCAGGCCAAGCTTTTGCAGGTACTACAATGGGCGAGGCTGATGAAGATGAGTTTGTAGAAAATGACCCTACTGATGACCTTGGTCAGGTGATACGAGATGCATACAGAGATTGCAAAACTGAGAAGGAAGCAGCAAAGTTGCAGCGCATGATAGATGATCACCAAAAATTGTTGTACCCAGGTTGCCAGCAGGGCCATAAAAAACTAGGTACGACACTAGAATTTGTGCAATGGAAGGCAAAAAATGGTGTGTCCGATAAGGCATTTCAGGGGATGTTGAGAATTGTCAAGAAGATTCTCCCCGAGAATAATGAATTACCGTCCACAACATATGAAGCTAAACAGATTATTTGCCCTCTCGGATTGGATGTTCAGAAGATACACGCATGCCCTAATGACTGTATCCTCTATCGTGGTGATGAATACGAGGAATTGGATGCTTGTCCCGTCTGCGAAGCCCTGCGGTATAAGATCAGGCGAGATGATCCTGGTGATGTCGAGGGGCAGTCTCCCAAGAAGAGAGTTCCCGCGAAGGTGATGTGGTATTTCCCTATAATACCACGCTTGAAGCGCTTGTTCAGGAACAAGGCGAATGCTAAGTTGATGCGATGGCACAAAGAAGACCGTAAGGAAGATGAGATGCTGAGACACCCCGCAGATGGGGCACAGTGGAGATCAATTGATAGAACATTCCCAGACTTTGAAAGTGAAGCAAGGAACATAAGGTTTGGTTTAAGCACTGATGGATTCAATCCATTCGGTGAGTTGAGTAGTGGTCATAGTACTTGGCCTGTGACCCTTTGTATGTTCAACCTTCCTCCTTGGCTGTGCATGAAGCGGAAGTTCATTATGATGCCGGCGCTTATCCAAGGCCCAAAACAATCCGGCAACGACATTGACGTGTACCTAAGGCCGTTGGTTGATGACCTTTTACAGCTCTGGAAGGAAAAGGTGTACGTGTGTGGGATGAGGATAGACAAGAGATCTTTAATCTACGAGCACTGTTGTTCGTAACCATCAACGATTGGCCTGCATTGAGTAACCTTTCAGGACAGACAAATAAGGGATATCGGGCATGCACCCACTGTTTAGATGACACAGATAGCATGTACTTGAAGCACTGTAAGAAGGTCGTCTATATGGGTCATCGTCGATTTCTCCCTGCTCACCACCAGCTGAGAAAGAGCGGGATGCATTTCAAAGGGACGCCAGACCATCGTAAAAAACCTGCACACCGTAATGGAAAGCGTGTGTTCGAGATGATGAAGGATGTACATGTAGTCTTTGGAAAGGGACTTGGTAGCCAACCTGTTCCAAACGATGATAACGGACATGCACCCATGTGGAAGAAAAAGTCAATATTTTGGGAGCTACCTTATTGGGAAATCCTAGAGGTTCGCAACGCAATAGACGTGATGCACCTGACGAAGAATCTTTGCGTAAACGTGCTAGGCTTCATGGGTGTTTATGGAACCTCAAAAGATACATTGGAAGCACAACAGGACCTGAAAGCCATGGGGCAACGAGATGACCTACATCCGGAAAAGAGAGATAATGGACAGCACTACTTACGTCCTGCCAGTTACACTCTCAGCAAGGAGGAGAAGGATAGCATGTTTGAATGCTTGAATAGTATGAAGGTCCCGTCTGGGTACTCCTCGAATATAAAGGGAATAATAAATATGAAACAAAAGAAGTTTACAAATCTCAAGGCTCATGACTGCCACATGTTGATGACCTAGTTGCTTCCGGTTGCACTGAGGGGTGTTCTACCAAAAAATGTCCGGTTGCCGCTCGTAAAGCTATGCGCGTTTCTCAATGCGATTTCGCAGAAGGCAATCAATCCATCCAAGCTATCAAAGCTACAGAACGATGTGGTGCAATGTCTTGTCAGTTTTGAGTTGTTATTTCCACCATCCTTCTTCAATATTATGACGCACTTACTGGTTCACCTAGTAAAAGAGATTGGTATTCTCGAACCTGTATACCTGCACAATATGTGGCCTTTCGAGAGGTTCATGGCAGTCCTAAAAAACTATGTTCGTAATCGTGCTCGTCCAGAAGGAAGCATCGCCAGGGGATATGGAACAGAGGAGGTGATCGAGTTTTGTGTTGATTTTATTGATTCAATTGACTCGATTGGGGTTCCAACTTCACGCCACGAGGGGAGGCTCCGAGGAATGGGCACCCTTGGAAGGAAATCAAGTTTGAGCAATGATACTAATTTGTTCGACAAGGCACACTACACTGTTCTACAACAGTCATCCTTTGTGTCTCCGTATATCGAGCAGCACAGGTAGATGGTAGCTTCCAAAAACCCGACCAAATCCGATGCTTGGCTTACCCGTCATCACATGGAAACTTTTCCCTCCTGGTTGCGCCAACAACTTATGGGTAACTCTGAGATTCACCCACAGCTTGCCTGGTTAGCCAGGGGACCTGCTACCACAATCGTCAAATTCCAAGGCTATGAGATAAATGGTTACACATTTTACACGAGAGCCCAGGACCAGAAAAGCACGAACCAGAATAGTGGTGTCCGCATAGATGCCATGGACAGAAATAATAGCAAGGAGTCGTATTATGGTTTCATACAGGAGATATGGGAACTCGAATACGGACCGCTGTACATCCCTCTATTTCTTTGCAATTGGGTGAAGCTAACTGCCGTCACCAAAGATCAGTACGGAATGACAATAGTAGATCTGAGCAAGACTGGATACAGTGATGACCCATTCGTACTTGCCAATGATGTGCATCAGGTGTTCTATGTGAAGGACATGTGCAGCAAACCCAAGAGGAATCCAGAAGAGAAATGGGAGCCAAAGTGCCACATAGTTCTTCCAGGTAAAAGAAAAATCGTGGGAGTCGAGGATAAAACAGACCAATCAGATGATTATGATCAGTTTGATGGCATGCCTCCATTCGACGTTGAAGTTGATCCAAGCATCCTGCTGTCCAAAGAAGGGGGGGACCTTTTATCCCGGTTGGTAACGGGACCCGAGATAAAAGGGTGCCCCCGCCAGGTGGGGCTGGGAGCGCACCCTTTTATCCCGGGTCCCGTCACCAACCGGGATAAAAGGGGGGGGCCTTTTATCCCGGTTGGTGACGGGACCCGGGACAAAAGGCCCTTTTGTCCCGGGTGCCATTACGAACCGGGATAAAAGGGGGGGGGGTTAAAAGCACTGTACTCCCTTCTACCCCCCGCCAATTCCACACTTAGCGAAATTTTCGCAAGTCCCGCGCTCTCCGCCCGTCGCCACCCGTCCGCCTCCCTCGCCGGCCGCCGCCGTCGTCGTCCCCCATTGCGCCGTCGAAGTCCCGCATTGCGCCGTCGTCGTCCCCCGGCCGGCCCTCCTCGATCCCCTCCTCGTCGCCGGCTGCATCGCCCCTCGTCGCCGGCTGCATCGCCCCTCGTCGCCGGCTCCATCCTCGTCGCCCCTCGTCGCCCCTCGTCGCCCCTCGTCGCCCCTCGTCGGCCGCCGTCGTCATCTTCGCCTCGGCCGCCGTCGTCCCGCCGTCGTCGTCTTCGTCCTCGTCGCCGCCCCGGCCGCCGCTGTCCCGCACGCCGCCCGGCCGCCGCCGTCCCGCCGTCACGCCGCCCCGGCCGCCGCCGTCAGGCCGCCCCGGCCGCCGCCGTCCCGCCGCCCCGGCCGCCGCCCCGCGCGCGAGAGGTCTGCCGCGCCGGCCGGTGCGCCGGGAGAGCTGGGTTTTCTTTTAATTTTTAATTTTGTTTTTTTAGATGGAATTGTAATTTTGTTAAGTTAGATTTTTAGATTTCTAATTTTGTTAAGTTAGATTTTTAGATTTCTAGTTAGTTTGTTAAGTTAGATTTGTAGTTAGGTTGTTAACTACCGTCCCGCCGTCGTGATCGCCGCCGTCCCGCCGAGTAGCTACCGTGAGAGTCGCCTTGTAGCCGTCGTGATCGCCGCCGAGTAGCCGCCGTGATCGCCGCCGTCCTGCCGCCCATCACAACGTAGTAGCTTAGGCACCGGCCGTGGTTCCGGTGAACCGCCTCCGCCGCCCTGACCGCCGCCGTCCCGCCTCCGCCGCCCTGACCGCCGCCGTCCCGCCTCCGCCGCCCTTATCGCCGCCGTAGAAATTCGTAGAAATTCGTAGAAATTCGTAAAAATTCGTAGAAATTCGTCAAAATTCGTAGAAATTCGTAGAAATTTGTAGAAATTCATAGAAAATCGTAGAAATTTGTAGAAATTCATAGAAATTCGTAGAAATTTGTATAAATTCATAGAAATTCATAGAAATTCATAGAAATTCATAGAAATTCGTAGAAATTCATAGAAATTCGTAGAAATTCGTAGAAATTTGTATAAATTTGTATAAATTCATAGAAATTCATAGAAATTCATAGAAATTCATAGAAATTCATAGAAATTTGTATAAATTCATAGAAATTTGTATAAATTCATAGAAATTTGTATAAAGATTCCGGACTTTGTACGATTCATGTTATTTTATGATTTCATTATATACATGTATGATTCCGAACTGTGATTATATACAAATTTGTATTAAGACGATTTCTATGACTGTCATGTATGATTCCATGTATGTTTGCAGCAATAGTTGAAATGGCAGACGATGAGACCGCAAGGTATATCATGGAGCAGATAATCGCTGGTGATGGTAGTGGCGACAACGTTCCACTATCATACACGGATGAAGAGGGCACCCAGGCGGACATGTTCCTCAACATGTCTGCCGATGGGAATGAAGAGCAACAGCCGCAGCAACAACTTGCTGTGGCAGAAGGTTCCGGCGAGGTATATACAACCATTCTTGTATTGTTTCACGCCACCGCTACTAGTACGTACTAATTAACGAATCTTAAACTGTTAGCCCTCCGGATCGACACAAGGGCAGAAGACCCGAGGTCGTACAAAGGTGATGGAAGGGAGGCTTGTCATCACCGAAGTTACAGATGAGGGCAGGCCGGTTGCTCCCGAGAAAGTCGCAAAGAAGTACGTTAATCAAATCGGGGCAATCGTCCGGGACAACGTGCCTATCAGCATCAGAGAATGGAAGGGCAGAAGCGATAATCCGTACGCCCTTCCAGAGACAGAAAAGAATATGCTGTGGGAAGACGTGAAGAGGCATTTCACATTCCCCGAAGATTATAGCGAGAAGGATGTCAAAGCGTGGACACTTAAGAAAATGGCTACTCAATTCCAAACATTCAAGAAGATGCTGGACACCCACTATATCAAGAAGGGCAAAACTCCAGACTTCAACGCGTGGCCCAAGTTGAGGGACCACTGGGATGCATTTGTTGAATACAAGAGGAGTGAAGAAGGTGTGAAAAAGATCACGACCAACGTTGCAAATGCTAGTCAGAAGGGCTACCACCATCATTTGGGGCGAGGTGGGTATGGCTCAGCAATTCCCAAGTGGAGAAAGATGGAACAAGATCTGATCGAACGGGGAATCATACCTGCAACTATTGAATGGCCCGAACGATCAAAGAACTGGTACTACGCTCATGGAGGCTCCCTAAGCCAAGAGGATGGGACGCTGATTTTCAATGACAGAATACGTGAGAAGGCCGAACATCTCATGAAGAACATTGAAGATTCCAAGGCTGGGAGGTTGAGGGTGGACCGAGAAAATGATGAGCTCACATTGGCCCTCGGTAATCCAGAGCACCCAGGACGTTGCCGGGGGTTCGGGGTGGTTCCGTGGAAGTTCGCTTTCCGAGGCCAGTGAGTGGTTCAAGAAACAAGCCGAATTAAAAAAGGCAAGGGAGATGGAGCCACCGCCAGTAAGTCGGCGGGATTTAAACTTTTTTATCAGGATGGAGGAAGGAGCCAAGAAAAGGATACCACTCTTGTCAAACTATGAACGGGCTCTAGTAAAGGCTGATGAAAAGGATAAAAGAAAAGGAAAATCATCCTCCAGCGGTTCAGTCCCCGACCTCAGCCATTTGTCAAAGAAAGATGCTCAACGGGTAAAAGCAATGCCCTTGGATCAACAAGCAAATATATTGAAGTTCATGGAAGAAACAGGTCTGGGACTTGATGAATGCATAGGGCAAGTCGAGACGCCAACTGCACCGCCCCCTGAGCCGAGATGGCCTTATGAGCTAGGCAAGCCTCTAGTGAAGCCGGCAATGGTACGGAAGCTGTCAACAAAGATGTACGAATTCCATCAATGGTACATGACGGCATCCGCCAAATCGAGGGAGATGATCGGCATGAAGGTAAAACCGATAGATTTTCACGGTGAAGGGGAGAAAGTGCTGTGGCTAGACTTCAAGGATATATACGAAGTGTACCATCATGATGCCCTGGACGTCTCTCTGATCAGCGCTTGGATTCTGTAAGTGTCCGTTTATTATCTCTACATGTAAATTTTGGCGTGCGTCACCGTACTAACTTCATCTTCCATTTCATGTAGGATGCTAATTCAGACATGCCGCCGAGAGGCGTACCTACATGTAGGCTTCATGGATCCATCTGTAGTTAACCAACAACAGATACAATTAGCGCCGGAAAAAACCTTTGCCGAAATATACAATTTCCTACACAAACAAACATTCAAGGATTTCATACTACTTCCATACAACTTCAAGTAAGTGTGTGTATACCGTCTACTTTCGATGTCTTTTTCCTTATCTCTACATGTTAGTTAGCTCTAATATGCATGAACATTTTACGCACGCAGCTTCCACTGGATCCTTATTATAATTGAGCCTGAAAGAAGCCACGTCACTGTCTTTGATTCGTTACGGAAAGATCCGGTGGACTACCAAGAATTGCAAGACATGCTAGGCTTGTAATAATTCTGGACCTTGATCTCTATGCAAAAATTTATTTCCTAAATTTTATCCCTGTTACACTATGTCATTCATTATTCTAATCCGCAGCGCATGGAAACAATTCATAAGGACACACAAAGGTCCATTCAAAGAAAATCTTACATGGAACACAGACTTCCCGGTACGTATGAAGTCTGCAAATTTATTACATTGTATAACACGAATATTTCATAACTTATTTTTTTCCGCACTGAAGTGCTTAAGATAGGAACCCGGGAATAACCTATGTGGCTACTACATCTGTGAGCACATGCACAGTTTTTTGGGACCCAAGGGACCGAAGATGACGCCGCACAACTTTAAAGTACGTAAAATAAATATATTACTAGTTAATTATTTTCTAGCTCCTTATATGTATTTGTTCATGTAACATTCACAAATTTCCAAATTATAGATGTTAAATATTCAACAAGGACTCTTGAAGGAAGAAAGAGTAGTGGCAATATGTGAAGGTCTCATTGGATTCATAATGGACGAGGTGGTAAATCCAAGAGGAGAATTTTATTACGATGGACGACAATTAGACACTCCTCTCAGCAACACCACGACGGGAAGATCGTAGGAAGATACTTTGATTTATTTGTATATATGATCGATTTGTACTAATTAAGCTAGTTGAATTGTGTATATGAATTGTGTATAAGGATTGTGTATATATATAGTAGTTGTATAATTACAAATCCCATTCGTTTAAATACTAGTTGATTTAATTCATTCTAAAAAAATCTCAACTACAAGGTTAACAAATTAAAAGGGCCGCGGTACTACTATACGTATACGTGATGCATGCATGAAAAATTCAGGCGTCACCAGTGCCATGCAAGCGCAATTTAGTCCCGGTTGGGAAATCCAACCGGGACTAAAGGGGTACCCTACCCTTTAGTCCCGGTTGGTGACACCAACCGGGACTAAAGGGGGTCCTTTACTCCCGGTTAAAATACCCGGGACTAAAGACCCCCCCCCCTTTTGTCCCGGTTGGTTTATCCCGGATGGATATCCGAGAGATATGACCCTTACCAACCGGAACTAATGCTCAGTTTTCTACCAGTGTGCATACGCTGTTTACAACACGAAGTTTCCTTAAAGAGAAGCATGCAGGATCACGAGTGTTGGGAATACATCTGAAATTTATCTTATTCCCTGTTGCAAACAGAAAAGGATTGAAATTCTTTTGAACTAGTACACAGAAACAAACATATCAGTCTTTGTTTTTAATGAATTGGTAACATTTCAGGCGATCTGAAATTTCTTTTCGTTGACATTGGTCATGTTTGCAATTCCTTTTCTTCTTGCTAGGGACAAAATATCATGGAGGGGGCAGTAATTTTACACGAAACACTACATGAGTTGCACTCCAAGAAGTAAAACGGAATAGTCTTTAAAATAGATTTTGAAAAAGCCTATGATAAGGTCAAATGGGAGTTCCGTCTTAGAATGAAAGGGTTTTCACAAACATGGTGCAGTTGGATTCAATCATTCACACAGGGTGGGAATGTTGGTATCAAAGTTAACGACCAGATGGGTCCTTTATTCCAAACTAAAAAGGGGGCTCAAATAGGGTGATCCATTGTCTCCTATACTATTTAACATAGTGGCTGACATGTTAGTGATCATCATTGCGAGAGCTAAGAATGAAGGATAGATACGAGGGGCGCTTAATAGAAGATGGACTCTCAATTCTGCAATATGCAGATGACACAGTTATATTTATGCACTATGATATTGAACAAGCAAAGAATATGAAGCTTTTATTATGCATGTTTGAACAATTATCTGGTCTTAAAATTAATTTTCATAAGTGTGAAATCTTCTGCTTTGGACGAGCAAGTGAGCACAAGAATACATATTCACAATTATTTGGGTGTAAACTCGGCTCCTGCCCTTTTTGATATCTGGGTATTACAATGCACTTTAGGAAATTGAATAACAAAGACCAGAGGGTCATTGAAGATAGAATTGAAAAAAGGTTGAGAGGATGGAAAGGAAAATTATATCGGTTGGAGGTAGACTAGTGTTGATAAATTCTGCCTTATCAAGCTTGCCAATATTTATGCTCTCATTTTTTGAGGTCCCAAGGTGTGTTCTAAAAAAGATAGAGCATTTTAGGTCTAGGTTTTTTTGTAGAATGATGAACACAGAAAAAAATACAGGCTAGCTAAATGGGAGGTTATCTGCCAACCAAAACAACAAGGAGGTTTGGGGATTATGGACTTAGATATTCAAAATAGATGTTTACTAAGTAAATGGCTTTTCAAACTATGCAATGAAGAGGGAATGTGGCAAGAAATTCTAAGCAACAAATACCTTAAGACAAATACCTTAAGAATAAACCACTAGGCCAAGTTTACAAAAAAACCAGGAGATTCTTAGTTTTGGAAGGGTTTGATGGGAGTGAAAGTGGAATTTCTCAAACTAGGGAAGTTCAAATTACACTCAGGAGAACAAACTAGATTTTGGGAAGATACATGGTTTGGAAACTAGATGCTTATGTTCCAATATCCGAACTTGTACAATATAGTTCAGAAAAAACATGCCTCGGTGGCTGATGTATTTAGTGCTATACCGCTTAATATATCTTTCAGGAGATCATTCATAGGTAATAAGCTATTAGAATGGCACAATCTGTTGGCTAAAATAGTACAAATTAACCTTAACGAAGAGACAAATGTGTTTATCTGGTCTCTAAATAAAAATGGAATGTTTATTGTGAAATCTATGTATAAGCATCTTGTCAGTTCCAGAGTTAGAGTTACATAGGAAATATGGCATAACTTAGCTAGGAGGAATTGGAATAGGATAGATACTACAGTTTTTGTAGTTCTGAGGAATCCATTAATCATCTTTTCCTTCATTGTTGGTATTTCAAATATATATACATATAGTATTTGGAATTTCTCCACCAACAACGACATGTTCTCTTCATGGGTTAAACAGGGGAGGCATAAGCCAAATCTATGCCTACTGACGTGGGTATCAGCTTTCTGTTGGGCAATATGGTTGTCTCGAAATGAGGTGGTTTTTGACAAAAGGTGACCAAAAACTTTTTTGCAGGTTCTATTCAAGGGAACATATTGGCTCCGATCTTGGGCCAAGTTGCAGCGAAGTGAGAATGATGAGAAGCTCTTCATTTTAGCATGCTAAACCTTGAAGACGGAAGCTTTGAAGATGGAAGCTCTGCGTTTCTTTAATTCAAATGGATGGTCTTTTAGGTTGCGAATTGGTTTTTGAGTCTTCTTTGTATTTTTTTTAATACTTGTGCGTGTAGCAAGTGCTACTACTTATATTAATAGTGAACTGATCCTCCTCTTTGAGGAGGTTGAAGCCAGATTTTTATCCATTATCTAAAAAAATTTATGATTATAGTTTATTTATTTATTTAACCTAGGGTTGCCACCCTTTCAAACAGAAACAAACACTACTAGAAAAATGACCTTCCATCCCATGCCTTAGTACTGATCACTTTTTGACCCAGTACTAATGCTAATATTAGTACCGGGTCAAAATTTGGGGGTCACCGTAGGCCTTTTAGTATGGGTCCTAAAAAGTCCATTTTAGTACCGGGTGGTATTATGATCCTGTACTAAAGGTCCTCGTGGCTTTAGTATCAGGTCGTAATACCACCCGGTACTAAAAGGTCACTTTTAGTACCAGGTGGTATTAGGATCCGATACTAAAAGCCTCTCCACGGGTTGCTTCAAAAGGAAACTATATCCAACTCCATCATATGTGCTGTGTAGGTGAGGTGGTAAGGAAGGCTCGCGTGAGGCTGGATGTCAGCATGAAGGGAATGAGGATCCCCTGAATAGGTGCTTACAGATCGGGCCTACCCATGTATGGGAGGTCCCTCCTAAAGAGACCCAGATAGGAAGGTGGGCCTAAACCTTGAAGGCCCGAAAAGATGAAGAAGTCATCGCATCCTTGCGGCATCCTCCTCCGGGGGAGACCTAGGAAGGGCCCACGCGGCGGATGCAGGACGCCCCTGAGGCCCCCTCCCAGGAAGGCCCGCGGGAGAGTTTGCTTCGAGGCGGAGCAACGGTGAAGTACGGGCACAGCAGCCGACGAGATCAGGCTGTCAGTCACCCCTCCCCATAAAAACGCCATCATTATGGTTGATGGGACGCGCCTGAGCGCCTCGGGGGCCAGTGGCTTCACCCGTCCTGTCCAATAGGTACCGCCCCCGTGTCAGGAGTCGGCTCCTAGCCGTCCTCAGCTAAGGGGGGACCTACACCACGACCCCAGGAAGCAGCAAGGGCCTCCCGGGGAGGAGCCCGGAAGCAGGTTTCAATGCACCCCACCCCGGGACAGTGGGATCGAGCTAAGAGAGGAAGGAGTTGGCGAAGGGTGAAAGGATTGGCCAAGGTAAAATGGTAAAGATTGGAAATTGATATACGAAGGACCTAGCCAGGTGTCGTGAAGCCGTGTGCGTCAAGGCGAGGGGTGCCAGGGTAAGTGGTCTGCGTATCAGGGAGACTGGAGCAAGGAGGGTGGCCATTGGGCCGCCGCATTCACACATGAAAGATGGTGGAAAAG
The DNA here is from genome assembly GCF_000263155.2 of Setaria italica. Taxonomy (NCBI): domain Eukaryota; kingdom Viridiplantae; phylum Streptophyta; class Magnoliopsida; order Poales; family Poaceae; genus Setaria; species Setaria italica. The sequence goes on along the minus strand of NC_028450.1, from coordinate 13,336,852 downwards.
ATTGGGGCCCAAGGCTTCCCCCGGTCGTCCCAGCCATGGGCTAGGCCTATAAAGGGCTAGCTCTTGTACTAAGGGAAGGATAGATCCAAGTAACATAAGACACAGGACATATGGTAGTACGCTTTTGAACAGCCTGAACCTATCTAAAAATTCCTCTGAGTGTAACCATCCACAAACCTCCCTCGTTGCCTCTCGAACCTCTACGCACGAACTAATCCTCAGGCTAAATCTCTAAACGGGAATCCCATCGGATCCCTGCTCTTGGTGTTCGTCCACCGTCACCGGAGGTTGTGGGTTCGAATCACAAGGACTGCGCACGCACGTATTACGCGTGAAAATCATGTGACTTCCGGCTGTTCAAAAAATTTTATCTTTATTTTTTGGGTGAAAAACAAATTAGTAACGGTTGGTGTTACTAACCGGTACTAATACGAATAGGTACCGATGTAGCAGTACTAAAGGACCCCCTTTAGTACCGATGTAGAGGCACCAGTTGTACAACCGGTACTAAAGGAGATTTAGCACTGGTACTAAAAGCGGAATCCACAGTAGTGAAAGGTTGATGAATGAATAAGTAAATGGATGATTGCCATGTGTCAAGTGATGAATTTAAAGACAAAAACCCACGTGTCTTTTTTAAAAATAAATAACATTGAGCTGACCATTCTCTTTGTTGACGTTGGTCATGTTTGAAATTCCTTTCTCCATTTGAATCCTTGTGGTCATAGTCCATTTATTTATTCATCGCTGTCTTTGATATCAAGGGGAAGGCACGCTACATCATCCAATCCCTGTAATCTCTTGGTGCAAATAATCAATGCAATGTATGCACGATTACAGATTTTTCTTACATGCATGAGGATTTGGCTTCAAGAATTCATTTAATAAACATATTGTCATAATTTGTGCCCATTTATTGTTATTTTTAATATCTTCCATGGTGACAGGATAATTGTTGGATATCCAGGGACATTCAAGGACGAAGTACTTGGATAACATATATTTAATTCAACTGATCATTAAAGACATTGGTGATCTAGCTAGATACATTCTTTCAATGCAGTGACATCAACGTATGAATGGCTCTAAAAATAGCTCAAAATCCAAAAGAAAAGGTTGTAGAAAAGATGAGCCAAAAGTCAACTCTAATCGAGCATTGTACATACCAGCCAGCCACGGATACGTTGCAGCTCACTGCTAGGGAAAGAGCCTTTAGTACCGGTCCCAAGCCTCCCCGTAGTACCGCTTGTGCTGCTATACCGGTACTGCTATATCGGTACTAAAGGAGTCCTTTAGTACGAGGTCAAATAACCGGTACTAAAGGGTATATATTAGTACCGGTTGGGGAGACCAACATCTATTTTTGATATGTGCGTGTGCGGTCCGTGGGATTCGAACCCATGACCTCCAGCCTCGCACGAGCCTTCCAAGTAACCTGTGAACAAACCTTTGGTACCGGATCATAATACCACTCGGTACTAAAAGTGACTCTTTAGTATCGGGTGGTATTATGATCCGGTACCAAAGGTTTGTTCACAGGTTACTTGGAAGGCTCGTGCGAGGCTGGAGGTCATGGGTTCGAATCCCACGGACCGCACACGCACATATCAAAAATAGATG
>NC_028450.1:13280369-13334261 GCF_000263155.2 Setaria italica | reverse complement strand
GAGTCTTCGATTCATATCCTCTCTGCCTTATCACATATTTATTTTTTGAAACTTTGAATGCTCATATTTCTAGTAGCGGCTGCTAATCCTTACAAAGGGAAGAGCTAATGATGCTGTATAACTGCTCCATGCGTCCGTTGCTCCCCATCTTCCGCCGTCGATTCTCCATCGGAAGGGCCAAGTGTTCCCTGGAGAACGGAGAGATGGACGGTTACCACGCATAGTGTACACTCGAGTACAACGAAAGATTGTACGCACACGGTACACAAACGCTGCGAAGCTTCCCGGCAACAACATAAACTTGGACCGAATTTAAGCACGAAACCAAAATTAAAAAATGAAACTGAACCAAGAAAAAATGAAAAAAGTAGACGAAAGGAAGGGGAAAAGGTGATTTATCCGCCTACACGGCTCTGGCCGACTGGCTCCACTTCCGATTCCCTGGGCCGTGGGGTCGTGGCAGACCAAAAACGACACGCTATTAGAGCTTGAGAGAGACTGGGTTAGAGCGAGAGAGAAAGAGTGTCAGATAGAGATAGAGACGGAGCCGTGGCCCGTGGAGGTGGTGGGGCCACGCAGGGCCAGCCGGCCAGGCCGAGGCCTGCGCGCTCCGTCCTTCGGCTATTTAAGCGGCCGCTCGGTGCCTTCTGGATGCCACATTCACTCGCCCGCTCCTGTCACTCACCAAGAACCCAGAGAAAGAGAGGGAGGGAGGGGAGGAGCTCAGCTCTTTCGTTTCTTCCTCCTCCGTCTCGTCGGCTCCAGCCATCACACATTTCCTCTCCCGTCTCTGTTATCTGTCCGTGGAGAGCTAGATTTGGCAACCAGCGCGAGCGAGCACCGTCCCCGCCGTCGAAAGCTCGCCACCGACGAACCGACCATGGTCTCGGCCGAAACCATCCGCACGGCCATCGGCGTCATCGGTGAGTCTCCGTTCATGTGCTCTGATGAACATCTGCATGAACGATGCACAAATCGCCTGCGGCACGTTCGCATCTATCCGAAATGGTAGCTGTACTGTGTCCGTGCGGTGTGGAGCCTGATGCCGGCTGCAGACGCCAGTGGCCGCCCCATGTCATGTGAGGGTGCCGGCATCTTTTCTTGCAACTTCCCTTTCCTCACATCCTCCTCCTGATTTCCCTTCTTCTTCATATCTCTGGTCTTTTTTCTCCTTTGGTGTGCCCAAAGCCGTTACAGATATATCTTCGTCATCACAATATCTTGGCTTCAAGTCAACTCCCTCTTTAACTTGGAGCTGCAGACATTAATACGAGTAGCTAGTTTGGTCCAAACAAAATTGGAATAAATACTGACATGTTTTGAAATTAACCTTGTGGATATGCTGCAGGCAATGGTACCGCCCTTGTGCTCTTCCTCTCCCCAGTGTAAGAAAGAGATTCCGTTCCTTGCTGTCGTCACTGCTCATCTATCACCAAATGGCAATTAATCTCACAAACAAAACAAAACAAACAGGCCGACGTTCTACCGCATCTGGAAGAAGCGCGCGGTGGAGCAGTACTCGGCGATCCCGTACGTGGCGACGCTGCTCAACTGCATGATGTGGGTGCTGTACGGCCTCCCCGTGGTGCACCCGCACAGCATGCTCGTCATCACCATCAACGGCACCGGCATGGCGATCCAGCTCACCTACGTCACGCTCTTCCTCCTCTACTCGACGGGGGCCGCCCGCCGCAAGGTCATGCTCCTGCTCGCCGCCGAGGTCGCCTTCGTCGGCGCCGTCGCCGCGCTCGTGCTGACCCTCGCGCACACGCACGAGCGCCGCTCCATGATCGTCGGCGTCCTCTGCGTCCTCTTCGGGACCGGCATGTATGCCGCGCCGCTCGCCGTCATGGTACGTGCCTACGGCATGTGACCGGTGTGGTTTTAATTTCGAGTGATTATTTAATTGTTTGTTCTTGCCACTTCGCTAGTACTGTGTGGCGCTGTAGGTGGCTGTCTTCACCACCTGCTGGCTGATTAAATTACTGGGGCTGGAATGAGAATCTAGCAATAGGAAAAGAAGGGGGGGTCATTATTTTAGGTTTAGTTTGATTGAGCACGCAGCGTTGTTGGAGAATAAAATAAAGGAACCACACACGTACACATGCATGAGTAACCCTGTCGTTTCCCGTGACTGTCCGGTTCAAATAGTAGATGAAGTGTGTTCTTCTTCACTTTTGCTACTAGTATCAAGTATCAACCAGGTGTAGGATTTGGTACAAGACTTTTCCTCTGATTGTTTTGAAACGTAGTGCTCTGTTTATTGGCTTGTGTTCATGCACACCACACATGCCATGCTGTTGCAAAAGTTGTTCAGTTCTTTTCACATGCTGTGATTTTTGTCCTATAATATTTTTGTTGTCCTTCTAATGTGTCCTTTTATTCCCGTGTGTCTTTTGTACCGTTCAGAAAATGGTGATCCAGACGAAGAGCGTGGAGTACATGCCCCTGTTCCTGTCTCTGGCCTCCCTGGTGAACGGCATCTGCTGGACTGCCTACGCGCTCATCAAATTCGACCTCTACATCACCGTAAGCATGCAACTACCAGAAACTTTTCCGTCCAGTTCGCTGATTCACCGTATCAGTAGAAAACAGCAGCACTAGTACTGCTAGAATTCATTTTTTTTTAAAAAAAAAGAAGTATTGGTAGGAATCGGTCAGCGACTATTTAAAGACCGTGACGGAATCAGCCTGTACTAGTAGGGAAAGCTAGCCATGTGCTCTGAGCATTAACAAACAGAGCAAGTTAACAAAATGGGGTTAGGGTTCGGTATCGTACTCTACTACTACTGTAAGACGTTAGCTGCCTGCCATGATGCCATCACCGTCGCAATAACACACCACACGCCGGATGCCCAGCCACATGGGCACGCAGGCCAGAAGCAGTCTTTCCCCTTGGAGGGCCTCCGACCTCTTCGGTCAGGCCATGCACAGTCGCCTCCCCCTTTCCCTGCCCTTGTGGCCGCGGCACATGCGTGGAGCATGTAACCACCCCGCGTACGGTTGCCCGCGCACAGTGTGAGAGGCAGTAGTAGTTCTGTGCGGCTAGGTAGGTAGGGCCGCGGCCCCTTTCTGCTCCTAAGAGCAGGGGTTGGCAACTTGTCATGGAGCCAGCCATGGACGACAGGGCCAAGTTGGTACCGGCGTCCAGTTCCACGCCCTTGGCTTTTGCTCCAAATGCACGCGACGACACCAAGGTTCGCACCTGTGACCCCGTGTTCTCTCCGGGGCTGGCCAGGCGCCCAGGCCAGGTCAGGCCACGCCGGCCGCGGCCGAGCCTGAAGCCCTGAACACAAGTACCCAACCCCGTGAGCTACCAATGATGGCCCCTCCCCCACACGCCTTGACCGCACCTGACCAGCAGAGACCCCGCAGCCCCCGGCGTAGATGCGTGCACGCTGCTCCTGACCGCCCGCGTCCGGCCATCCGCCCAGGAGGACACGGCGGGCGAGCCAGATAACCAGATCACATCGCCCCGGACAGCCTCGCTCACGCGCCGTCGCTGTCGCGGCACCAAATCCGGGTCCGATCCGCTGCTGTCACGGCGGGGGGGCCATCTCGCACCACGCGGCCGCGGGCGCGCGGGATGGCGGTGCGCGGCCAACGGACCTGGCGGCCGCGCGGGCTGTGAGACCGACGGGACCGACGGACGACGGTGCGGTGCTGCCGTCGGTTTCGCCGCCACCGGGACGGACGGGACCGACGCCTGGCCGCCTGGTTGCTTGAGCTCCCGGGCTTGTCGGTGTCCTGCCTCGCGGTCGTCGTGGATCATTGGTCGATGGCAACGCGCAACCGTGGCGTCGCGTGTCGCCATCGGAAAAACAACCGAACAGTGCCGATCGGTCCTCTCCTCAGAGAGGGTGGTGCCGTGCGTCATGAACACACGGGGCGAAGCACAGCAGCGTGCCCTTGCAAGTCGACGACAGCATGGCGTGGACGATGGGGCGCCGACGGGCGGGTGGTCCAGCCGCCCGTGTGCCACTAGTCCTACCACATACTCCGCCTCTAGCAACGTTACACGGCTACACTACACGAGCGTCGTCTGCCGTGTTCGATGCAGACGAGCCCACGAGTCAACCAGGTCTGGACGTAGCGGCCGAGCACTGCCACTGCATCGCGTCCTCGTCCATGCACCCAGTTATCCACTCCACAGCAGGTCGATGTTCCCAATGCATTCATCGCCGATATATGCATGCGCAAAAGCTGCACACAGGTAGATCGATCCCTGGACGGGCGCGTGTGTCCGTTCTATCTTCAGTATCTGACGGCTGCGGCACGGTACCCAACGAACGTGGCAGCCGCACTACACGACGCCGTCCCTTATCCATATCCCGTAGGACATGGCCAAGTCCTACAGGCTACGTACACTACAGTCTCCTATGCCCCTTAGATCAGGCTACTGCACTTGTAATTGTACTCTCCTGCGGTCCTGCCATTGCTTCTTGGGTTCTTTTATTGGGCACGTACCTAACTCGCCTTCACAACATCAGTCCTACAAATCCACGGTTAGAAAGCATCATTCTTACTAATCAGGTTTCGAAACTTTCGATTATACATTCATGCACGAATCGACAGGTAATGTACTGACGGTGCTGTGTGCCTCTCTGTCCTTGTTGCCTCGCAGATCCCCAACGGCCTGGGCGTGCTCTTCGCGGTGGCGCAGCTGATCCTCTACGCCATCTACTACAAGTCGACGCAGGAGATCATCGAGGCGCGCAAGCGCAAGGCCGACCAGATCGCCATGACCGAGGTCGTCGTCGACGCCACCACCACCAGGGCCTCCAACACCACCGCCGGCTACTGATGACGGCGGAAAGACACCGGCGGCGGACAACCAAGCTACTACCGTCCTCCTCTCCTTCCCGAAGGGATGGATCGATGTGTCTGCGTATGCATCCTATGATAACGCTGCCGTCGCCGCCGCCGCCGCCGCCGCCGCCGCTCTGATTTTATATTTTGCTTACTACTAGTAACCTTGAAGGAAAACAAAAACAAGAGAACTGCAGAACGAGGGCTGCACTGCACTCCTGCGCTCACCTTCTATCATCATATAATATGATCATCTTCCGGTGCAGTGTTACAGCTGCTGTTAGTGGAGGGCCTTTGCTTGTTCTGATGACGCAGCCCATAGCTGCTCGATCGGTTTTCCAGTAATTTCAGTACTATTCTAATGCTCTGTTTTTTCCTTTCCTTTCCTTTTCTTTTCTTTTCTTTTCTCTTCTTTTGTTGCCCCTTCTGCCTTCCTCTCTTCTATGCTGTAAATGGGAGGATGGTACTGCTGAGGATTAAAAAAAAAGATTTCTGAAAAAAATATCATGCTGCTCCCCTGTCCTGCACTCAGTAAATTCCTGTGTTTGGTGCAAGCCAGTTGATTAGTAGTACTGCTTGCCTCAAGGTAGCGAAAAGGAAATGATGCACTCAGTAAATTCTAGACTTCTGGTAGTAAAAGATAACGGGTCAAAAAACAATTCTTAGGTATCGTCACTGACATCATTTCTGTTGGTTATTGCAACGACGTGATCGTGCATGGGTCATGTGGCGACGACTACATTGCCTAAGACCCAGCGAAATAACGGTAGCTTCCCTCATCCCCAAGTCAGTTTTTTTACAAGAGTAGCCATGCCCCGTTAGCAGTACTCTCTCGAGTCTTTAATTAGGATATGACCCTGGAACTTTGCTTGATTAGGAATTTAGAATATAACATGGGCCACATGAGCTTAATCAGTTGATTAGTGTTTCGTGTCAGGGTTTCTACATGCAACATTATTCCCCTGTTTTATGCCCAGTAATTTACGTTTTTGCTTACTAGTAACAAAAAGGTGAACAAGGGCTCTGCAGCACTGCTGCACTCGTCTTTATCATGTACGGACTGTACAGTACTATATTGTTCCGGGCTTGCCTGCTTGTTCCTAAGCAACCCCAGACCCCAGGCTGCTTGATTTTCCTGTCATTTTGGAAACTATTCTAATGCTCTGCTTTTAAATTTTATTTTATTTACCCCCTATTCTGCCTTCCTCTCTTTTATGTTGTATAAATCGGAGGATGGTGCTTGCTGTGGCTGAGCTTAGCTTAACCCAGAAAATAAAAAATGTATATGAGAAAAGGGAAAAAAAAATGATGTTTCCCTCTCCTGCACTCTGCAAATCCTCTGTTTTCTTTCTTCAAGGCAGCCGGCCCGGAATGATATCTTCCATTCTAAAGAGAGAAAGGATCAAAATCTGGTGCACACTAAGGCCTTGTTTGGGAGGAGGGGCTAAAATTTAGCCTTGGGCTAAACTTTAGCCCTCTCAAATGTTGAGGCTAAAGTTTAGCCCTTGGGGTGTTTGGGTAAGGGGCTAAAGTTTAGCACTTATGTTGACAAAAGACCTATTTACCCATGTTGGAGGAGTGAGAGGGAGGAGAGAGAGAGGGGCAAGGGGAGGAATTTTGGATAAGGGGACCACTTTTAGCCCCTTTAGTCCATTTTAGCACCTCTTGAGGGGCTAATGGATTATGGGGGGCTAAAATTTAGCCCCTCCATTTTAGCCTAGGTGTTTGGGAGCACTAGTGGCTAAAAGTGACTAAAATGGGGGTGCTAAAATTTAGCACCCCTCTCCCAAACACCCCCTAACCCGGCTAATACGAATTCAATGACGCGAGTACCGCATGGGTCGCAGTGGATTCCTTTCGAACATGTAAAACTTTGACCTTAACACCTCCAAAAAATTTGGATTGAAAATGGAAAAATCATATTTATAGTTTGTCCTAAACAGTAGTTTCATAGTAGTACTATTGAAAAAAGTGGGACAAGATTAGAGTATGACCTTTACAATATTGTCCATAACCAACTTGAACACTTTTTACTAGGATATGATGTAGGCCACATGAGCTTAATCATTTGACTACTATTTGACTATGTTATGACCATGTCTATGAGGTTAATCAACTGGAACACTTTTTGCCTACTAGGATATGACGTAGGCCACATGAGCTTAATCAGTCTACTACTATTTGACTATGGTATGACCGTGACTACATGAGCTTAATCAATTGGATTGGATGCTTGCATTTCCGTGTTACTTTAGTATTATTGTAATTCTCTGTCTTTTATATTTGTATTTTTCGTCTTCTCCTTCTCTATTGTAACCTGAAAGACGGTGCTGAGGATAATTCAGAACAAATGAAGATCCGTAAACAAAATGAATCTGTCTCATGTCCTTTGTGTTCAACACATTGACAGGGGATGACTTGCTGCAGACTCGTACATCAGTTGTATTCTTGTTGTTTTAGAGTCACGTTGTATTCATGTTGTGACCACCTGGTGAACGGTGGGTGAGAGCAACCCAGGTGAAACAGCGATGTTGGCCGCCCTGATTTCCAGGTCAAATTCGCAGGGAAACTGGTCACGCCCACACACACACTCCCCGATCGTGACATGGGCTTGCGACCTTGAGTCCAAGGCGAGCTTCACCAGTCAGTTTCAACCGCGGCACTATACTATTCGAATCGGATCGGACTGACCTTGACGACGAGATGAGCTTATTACAACCAATAATTGACGCCTCTTGGACGCTGCCGAGACACTTCTCTGTCCAGTAGTCACTGTCCGTGGTTCCGCCTGGTATACAAGGCAAGCGGAAACACTGCTCCGATCGCTCTGCTCGTGCTGCGCAGTTGGTCGGCTGATGGTGATGACTAGCACAAACATGGCGCGTCAAGAAACCGATGGCGGAGGGAGAACAGCCGTGTCAGGACGGGCCTTCACCGATCCGGCAACGCCGCAACCGTCCAGACAAAAGGGAACAGACAGGCGTGCTTGATCGACGCCGGCCAAAGACGAATTGGGATTTTCGTTCTGCTGCTAGAGTGATGAAGCGTCCATGGGCCATGGCTATGGTTTTCTGCGGCCAGTCATTTCTGCTGTGCCGAGAACGGATCTCGCTGGTTTTTCTTTGCCTGTCGCTTCGAATCTCGATGGTCGGGAACATGGTAGCGTATACACCAGTTAAGCATAGGGAGCAGAGGATGCCAGAGCTCGCCATGGCGACGGACCGATCTTGCTTGGAAACATACGGCTCTTGAGCATTCAGGTTGTCGATCTGCCGGTCCCCGACCCTGTTCTGCACGGCGCGTTGTGTTGTAGGACACCGGTGTATGTACTGCACTGAGCACGGTTGGTCTTTGCTGAAAGCTACCTAACGTGTTGGTGCAGTGTTCCCAATTGTCTACCAGACGGACAGACAGTGACTTCAGCAAGGCTCGAGAGCCACTGCTGCGTGAGTGACACTGTCCGTCTGCCTCGTCGTGACACCGCTGCACGGTGGTCGGCTGGTGGCGATGACTAGCGTAACATGGTGCATGTTCTCTCCGACCAACATCAAGATGTTTGACAGCCGTGCGCCCGTGCCAGGATCTCAGCTTTACGGATTTGGCAAGGCCACTGACTTCAGCACAGAAGAAACACAAGCGTACATACATGCATCTGGGGCGGGAAAGACGAATAGGCATTTTTTATAGTGCCAGCGAAATGAAGAAGTGAACATGGCTTTGGTTCGTCAACCAGGCTCGGGGTTTCTATCGTCACAGAAACCAGTCACTACATTTGTTTCCAAATATGATTCACGCAAAAAAACAATACAAAAAATAATACAAAACAAATCCAGGAGGTGCTTTACACTGGTGTGACAGTACCTTATCCTGCCGAGACATTTTTACCCTCTCCATTCATTTTTACATGAAGACGAATTTTGTTTCGTTAGGACAAATCTACAACAAACAATACGAGAGTACATAATACTACCACTTAGTGGTATATAGTATAGTGAAGATCTGACCGTTTATGTAAAACGTGAGATTCCAAATGGAATGATTTTGTAGACTCTATAATGATGTCATTTGTGTTCTTTTATCATGATGCTCTTATAATATCTATACTACTCATGTATACTACCCATACCGCATATGAAGTTTCCATTAGTATACAATTAATCTTGACCATTGGATATTTTTATACTAATCCTTTCCAAATATTAGTCCATAAAAAACTTAACAATGCATCCATCCAATTAACCAAGTGGCAGCAAGCACTTGAATCATGCGTGCACACTTGAGCCTACCCGGTCCCGGTGGCCAGGACGAACGGGGGACAAGATCGCCGGCCTACTACACGCGTGATGCTAAGCTTGCTGCGGCCAAGAATTTATTCTGCAATATATGTGGCGAGGTGACATGTACGCCGGCAGGCTCCCAGCACGCTTTGGCGTCGGATCAAGGGTGCGCATCAAGGAATGAATGGGGGCGAATTCTACACCGGTGGAGAAACCATTTTCGATCCTTGAATATATATCTCGGTCGTTTTTTGACCCGGAACTAATAGAGCTTTAGTTCCAGGTCAAATTCCCACCACCGACAGCCACCTTCGACGGGCTAGTAAAGCTAGAAGCATCTAGGGGAATCTGGCGGTGCATTTAGTCCCGGTTGGTAGCACACCGGTTTATGTTACCAACCGGGACTAAACACCCGGCCTATAAAATCCTCTTCTTCCTCCCCGAGCTCGAGCCACTCACACAGAGAGCACGGGCTCTCCTTCTCCATGGCAACTTGGCAAGCTTAGAGAGGTGCTGCTCGATTTTTTCATCAATTTTATGGGGATTTCACTCATCCAAAGTGTTGTAAAGGTTAGCTACTTCGTTATTATGCTTTGTTTTGTACTTTAGAGATAGAGAAAAATGAGTTTTTTAGAATGAGAGACAATGAAGAGGATTTATTTATTTATATATATATATTTGAGCTAGAATTTGATGGATAGATAGCTTGCTTGTTATATATGATTCATATTAGATAAAGAACTTGATCAATATTAGGTATGGAAAAAAATAGAGTAAATGTATTTTTAATATTTAGTCCATGCAATAAAATTGAGATAAATAAATAGTCCTTGCAATCAAATTGAGGTAAAAAATAGAGTAAATGTGTTTTTAATATTTAGTCTTTGCAATAAAATTAGGTAAATAAATAGTTTGCATGTTAAATTAGAGTGACATGAACCCACCCACTAGTCAACTTAATGCTAGAGTTGTGGAACAGGACAATAAAGATACACTAGAAACTACAAACGCTCCATAGTAGACTTCACGGAGTCAAGAATCCAAAAATAATGGTAGAACAGAACAACTTCGAGTCCACAAACTTTGGCTGAATATCATAATAGAATCTTGAAATAGTTTTCCAAATACCTTTCGGAGCCACATTCTCATAATAGAAGTATGGTGGCCCAATAGCCTGTTCAGGCAGAGATTTGTTCACTGACCTTGACCATCAGCTTTTGATGTTCGTTGATGGCTTGCATTATTTTCTCGAAGTGGCCAAAGCCAACAAGCTAGAGAAGAGATTCATATGTTGTCCATACTTCCAATGGAGTAACGAGAAGACTACTCTTCCTGGGGGACTCTTCACAGCCACTTGTTTAGATACGGTTTCATGCCTAACTATTTGGTTTGGACCAAGCACGACGAAAGAGGGGTTATAATGGAAGACGACAAAGAAGAGGGGGATGATAACAACATTCCGGACTGGGCTGCATGCCAAGCTTTTGCAAATACTACAATGAGCGAGACTGATGAAGGAGAGTTTGCAGAAAATAGCCCTATTGATGATCTTGGTCAGGTGCTATGGGATGCACAGAAAGACTGTGAAACTGAGAAGGAATCAAAAAAGTTACAGCGTATGATAGATGATCACAAAAAATTATTGTACCCAGATTGCAAGTAGGGAAATGCTGCAATGGAAGGTAAAAAATGATGTGTCCTATGAGGCATGGAAATTGTAAAGAATATGCTTCCCGAGAATAATGAATTGTTGTCCACAACAAAGAAAGCTAAACAGGTTGTTTCCCTCTAGATTGGAGGTTCAGAAGATACACGCAAGCCCTAATGATTGCATCATTTATTCTGGTGACAAATACGAGAAATTGGATGCTTGTCCTGTGTGCGAGGCGCTGCGGTATAAGATCAGGCGAGATGATCCTGGTGATGTTGAGGGGCAGCCTCTCAAGATAGAGTTCCCGCGAAGGTGATGTGGTATTTCTCTATAATACTATGTTTGATGCATTTGCTCATAAACAAGGTGAATGCTAAGTTGATGCGATGACACAAATAAGAACGTAAGCAAGATGACATGCTGAGACACCCCGCGGATGGGGCCCAGTGGAGATCAATTGATAGAGCATTCCTGAACTTTGAAAGTGATGCAAGGAACATAAGGTTTGGTTTAAATACTGATGGATTCAATCCATTCGGTGAGTTGTGTAGTGGTCATAGTACTTGGCCTGTGATCCTATGTAGGTTCAACCTTTCTCCTTGGTTGTGCATGCAGTGGAAGTTCATTAGGATGTCGGTGCTTATTCAAGGTCCAAAATAACCCTGCAACGACATTGACGTGTACCTAAGACCGTTGATTGATGCACTTTTACTGCTCTAGAAGGAAGAAGGTGTATATGTATGGGATGAGGATAAACAAGAGATCTTTGACCTACAAGCATTGTTGTTCATAACCATCAATGATTAGCCTGCATTGAGTAACCTTTTAGGATAGACAAACAAGGGATATCAGAGCTGTACCCACTGTTTAGATGACACAGACAACATCTATTTGAAACACTGTAGGAAGGTCGTGTGTATGGGTCATCGTCAATTTCTTCTTTCTAACCACCCGTTAAGAAAGAAAGGACTGCATTTCAAAGGGGCGCCAGACCATTGTAAAAAATCTGCACACCATAATGGAAAGCATGTATTTAAGATGATAAAGGATGTAAGGGTAGTTTTTGGAAAGGGTTTAGATAGCGAAATTATTACGAACGACGATAACGGACGTGCACCCATGTGAAAAAAGAAGTTTATATTTTGAGAGCTACCTTATTGGGAAATCCTAGAAGTCTGCAATGCAATAGACATGATGCACCTGAGGAAGAAAATCTTTGTGTGAACGTGTTAGGCTTCTTGGGTTGTTATGGGAACTCAAAAGATACATTGGAAGCATGACAGGACCTGAAACATATGAAGCACTACTTATGTCCTGCGAGTTATACTCTCACCAGGGAAGAGAAGGATAGCATGTTTGACTGCATGAATAGTATCAATGTTCTGTCTGGGTACTTCTCGAATATAAAGGAAATAATAAGTATGAAATAAAAGAACTTCACAAATCTAAAGGTCCATGACTGCCACATGTTGATGACCCAGTTGCTTCCGGTTGCACTAAGGGGTATTCTACCGGAGAATGTACGATTGGCTCTTGTAAAGCTACGCGCTTTTCTCAATGCGATTTCGCATAAGGCAATCAATCCAACCAAGCTACTAAACTATAGAATGATGTGGTACAATATCTTGTCAGCTTTGAGTTGGTATTTCCACCATCCTTCTTCAATATTATGACGCACCTCTTGGTTCACCTAGTCAAAGAGATTACAATTCTCGGTCCAGTATTTCTGCACAATATGTGGCCTTTCGAGAGGTTCATGTCAGTCTAAAAACTGTGTTCTTAATCGTGCCCATCTAGAAGGAAGCATCGCTAAGGGATATGGAATAGAGGAGGCCATTGAGTTTTGTGTTGATTTTATTGACTCAATTTACTCAATTGGGGTTCCAATATCATGCCACAAGGGGAGGCTATGGGGAAAGGGCACCCTTGGAAGGAAATCAAGTTTAAGCAATAATAGTGATTTGTTCCATAAAGCACACTTCATAGTTTTGCAGCAATCATCCTTTTTGGCTCCGTATATCGAGGAACACAAGCAGATCCTATTTCCCAATACCCAACAAAATTCGATGCCTCAATTATATGTCATCACATCGATACTTTTCCCTCTTGGTTGCATCAACACCTTATGGGTAACTCCACAATTCATGAACAACTCGCTTGGTTAGCTAGGGGACCTTCTAGCACAATCGAGAAATTGCAAGGTTACAAGATAAATGATTATACATTTTACACGAGAGTCCAAGACCACATCAACCAAAATAGTGGTGTCAGTATAGATGCCATAGACAACAATGGAAGCAAGGACTCGTATTATGGTTTCATAGGGGAGATCTGGGAACTCGAATACAGACTGCTGAACAGTCCTTTATTTTGTTGCCAATGGGTGGAGCTGACTGGAGGTGGCGTAATGAAAGATCAGTATGGAATGACAATAGTGGACCTGGACTGGATACAATGATAAACCATTTGTCCTTGCCATTGATGTGCATACAATAGTGGACCCAGACTGGATACAATGATAAACCATTCGTCCTTGCCATTGATGTGCATCAGGTTTTTTATGTGAAAGATATGTCTAGCAAACCCAAGAAAAATTCAGAAGATAAAGAAAAACCATGGGAGCCAAAATGACACATGGTTCTTCCAGGTAAAAGAAAAATCGTGAGAGTTGAGGACAAAACGGACCAGTCAGATGATTATGATCAGTTTGATGGCATGCCTCCATTCGCTGTCGAAATTGACCAAAGCATCATCCTAGCTAAAGAAGAGGCTCCGTACTTATGCCGTGATCATAACCAATGAACTTTCATCAAGAAGAAGTTTTTTAACGTTTTGTAATGCACTATATATGGTGCACCTTTATGTAATGCACTATGGCCATCAGAACCTTTCAATCATATTATAATGCTCTATGGTGAACCTTTATTCGATCAATATAAACAATGTTAACTTAACCACATACATCAATTGCATTTTTGCACGTTAAAATTATTTAATGGAAGAGTTTGTTGATCAATTGATGCAATAAAATAATTATTTTAGAAACTTAATAAACTAGTATAGAATTAGTGATTGATTCAAACTTATTTTAAATATACTTGCTAATTTAATATACTTTTGCATGTTCAAAATATGTAAATTTTTTATTTTCCTTTAGTAACACTAGTACAAAACAACTCGAAACACATACAAATTAAAACTATAAAACCAATTGTAGCACTAATGAGAAATGAAAAGGAGGGCCTTTAGTCCCGGTTGATAATACCAATCGCGACTAAAGGGATCTTTTTCATCTCCCGTGCTTAAAGCCCCCTTTAGTCTGGGTGGTAAGCCCTTTAGTCCCCGTTGGCAACTCCACCCGGGACTAGGGGAGAGGGGGTATAAATATCTCTTCTTCGCCCCTTTCTTCCTCCTCGCTTCACTTCCCCGATCCACCACCTCTTGTTTGCTCCGCCCTGATCGCCGCATCCTCCTCCACGGCCGCCACTGGCCCCTGTTGGCGTGCCACGCTGCCCTGTCCTCCTCCACTGTCGGCACTCCCCGCGCCTCTCCATTGTCCTCCGCCCTAGCCCGGCTACGCCACTCCTACGCTGCCATCGCCAGCGTGACCCTAGCCCGACACCCTGGCGTGACCCTCCACTGTCAGCGCTGCCCCTCTCTCTAGCACCGCTAGGTGGCCACTACAGATAGGGCAGTGCCATCGCCGCCAGCATCTTCCCCGGCCATCGCGCCTACCGCTCCTCGTCGTCGCCTTGTGGCTCACCACGCCCGCACCATCCCTATCCCGAGCCTCCTCATCATCGTCAGGAGCCTCCCAGCCGCCGCCGCCTCATGGAGAGGTACACGCACGCGATAGCGCTGGCGCAAGCCCTCAGTTTGCTCATGCAATCCGTTTTTTTTAAATTAGGAAATTCAAAAGAAAATTAGTAGAAATAATAGAAAATAGTAAAACTTAGTATTAAGTAGTAGAAAATTTTATAATTTAGTAGATTAGTGGAAATGCTTTGAAAATTAGTATACTTTAATAGAAATTAGTATAATTTAGGATAAATGCTTTGGAAATTTGTATAATTTAGTAGATTTGTGGAAGTGCTTAGGAAATTAGTATACTTTAGTAGAAATTAGTACTCCCTCCATCCCGAATTGTAAGTCATTCCAAGAATCTTGGAGAGTCAAAGCATCTCAAGTTTGCCCTAAATTGTAGGTAAAATGATAAATATTTATGACGTAATATAGGTATACGATGAAAATGTAAGTGATGAAGAATCTAATGATACTTACATGACATCATAAATGTTATTATATTATCATATAAATTTGGTCAAACTTGAGATACTTTGACTCTCCAAGATTCTTGGAATGACTTACAATTTAGGATGGATGAGTATTATTTATTATAAATGCTTAGAAAATTAGTATAATTTAGTAGATTAGTGGAAATATTTTAAAATTAGTACAATTTAGTATAAATGCTTAGAAAATTATAGAAAATTAGTACAATTTATGGTTTCATGTGTATTTATTTCATGTAAATATTTTTAATGTTTAATTTCATGTAAGTTTCATGTAATAAATTGTACAAGTTTATTGTATGGTTTTAAGTGTATATTTTCAATCATGTGTCTATGAATATATATGATTCTATGTATCATAAGTTTTGTATGCTTTCATGGTTGTTGTATGATTTCATGTATATACATTTATTGTACTACTTGAGACAATCTTTAATTTAATATATCTATGATTACATGTGTGTATAACTAATATCATTATTAGTTGAGATGGGAGATGAAGAGGATGAAAGGTATATAATGGAGCAGATTACTGCTGGCAGTAGTGGCTCAACCGTTCCAGGAACCTACACTTAGAATGTGGGTAGCCAGGCAGACATGCTCCTCAACATATTCGGTGATGGTAATGATGAGCCCGAGCACAGTGTTGATGACAATGCGGAACAAGATATTGCCATGATGGAAGGTTCTGGCGAGGTATATATCATTTTCATTATTTTACCCCATCTATAACATCATATTCATTATTACTATGTACTAATTAACAAATCTTGAACTTTTAGCCCTCTAGATCGATGAAGCAAAAGAAGCTGCGTGGTCGTACAAAGATAATGGAGGAAAGGCTTCACATCACCGAAGTGAAAGAAGAGGGCCAGCCAATTGCCCTCAAAAAAGTTGCTAGAAAGTTAATGAGCCAATGAGGGGCTATTGTAAGGGACAATGTGCCCATCAGCATTCGAGAATGGAAGGGTAGAAAAGATGATTCATATGTGCTCCCACAAACACATAAAGATATATTGTGGGCAGATGTTAAGAAATACTTCACACTTCCTGATGGTGTCGATAAAAAAGTTGTGAAAGACTGAACGCTCAAGAAGATGGAAATCCAATTTCAAACCTTCAGGAAGAATCCGGATGCCAACTATGTCAAGAAGGGTCGAACTCCAGATTTTAATGGCTAGCCAAAGTTAAGAGATCATTGGAACTCATTTCTGGAATACAAGAGGAGTGAAGATAGTGCGAACAAGGTTTGTGTCAACTCAGGCAATGCCCAGAAGGAGGAATACCATCACATCTAGGGCAAGGTGGTTACAGGAGTGCAATTCCCAAATGGAGAAAGATGGAACAAGACCTAATCGATCGAGGTATCGTACCAGCGACTATTGACTAGCCGGTTGATCGAAGGATTGGTATTACGCTCACGGAGGCACCCTTAGCCTTGAGGATGGGACACTTATTTTCAATGAAACAATTCGTGAGAAGGCCCTCAGGCTTATAAAAAACATTAAAGATTCTAAAGCAGGAAAGTTCAAGCCTGATAAAGAGAACAATGAGCTGACTTTGGCACTCGGGAATCCGAAACACCTAGGACGTTGCTGAGGCTTCAGGGTGGTTCTGTGGAAGTTTGCTTTTCGTAGGAACATCGACATGTACAAAAGCTGGAAGAGAAGAAAGGAACACAAGAGGAGAGGTGGCGGCGCATGTTACAAGCTAAAGTGCATGAACAAGATGTAAGAATGCAGGAAGAAATTAATCGGCGAGTATCCCTGGCAGTTACTGAGATGGCCTATTCTGGAGCACTGCCGGATCCTAGCATCGTCGTCAGCCCTTCTCAACGCCGAAGCAACTGTGCTTCTACAAGGGACCCCAATGAGAACATGCCAAGCTTACCCGTGGTTGTGCAGGACAACCAACGGTGCCCTGTGGATGACATGACTCAGGGAACCTCATGTGAGTTGTACAGACTATTTGGCAACCTCACTATTAAGGTGTACATATATATAGTACATACAATTATCTCAATTGATCCACGCCTCGGGAAGTTCATTACTTCTTTATTTCTCCACAATGTACAGGTGGTGTACGGAAGTGCTTTACCAATCTTGCCACGAAGACAAGCCATGGCAAGGTAATTCCATCTGGCTACTCCACCATTAGGGTGGAGCAGGTTTGTGATAGTAATATAAAGGCCGAGAGCTTGACCTCCTGGGAGGTGACGGGGAAAGGACACTAGGAGATGCACTTCACGGTATCATTCTATGGTGCAAATATTACATCATCATCCTTGGCCAGGAGGCATCATATCTTCCCATAGATCCCCTATAGCCACCATCTCCTTAGAACTCAAGACCGTCATCTCTAGCACATCCACCTCTAGGATCGTCCTCACCACCGAGACTGTCGCATCTTGCTTGATCACCGTATCCAGCACCATCGAATCCTGGAGGTGCAAGCTACCATGACCAAAACACACCTCCCCGATCACCGTCTGCAATGCCGGGACTAAAGTCTAGTACGAGCAAGGAACCTACAGCACCTCTTAAGAAGTCGCGACCACCACCTTCCAATGATGTGAACCCAACAAAGTTTGAATCCTAATCTTTTGATGAGAGAAGGTGGATAACTCGATTTGGAATGGAGACGATGTTCATGGCCCAACTAAAACCATCCAAGGATGTTGTGCCTTAGCAACCGATACACCACCTCCAATGATCTTTGAGCTCCCTTCTTGCTTTGACTCGACTACTGGCCGATTCGACGAAGACCTCACAGACGAATTAATTAAACCGGGAATCTTACCGGCCAACTTCTTTTCGGGGAAGGATGCTCCTACGTATGAGTTCTACAACCCCTCCGTTGCAGCACGGCAGTTCGGCATGGGTCAATTGCCGATTCAGGCATACTTCGCCGGCCGAGCGAAGTTCAGAGATGAACTCACAAAGGGCCTTGACTATAATCGACTGCGAGATCGGATCCCGGACTCCAATACCATAGACCTGAATGAATGGATAGTAGCCCCCTTCGCCGTTCAGCCATTCAAGCTATGGTGGGCCGAATGGAAACAGTATCTGTTCTGCACTTCTGCATCGACATACTGCAACCTCCTGGATCCAGCCAACCCCGATCCGAACGCCGAGGTATTCTTCCTTCCCCTGACTGATTTTCGTTCCCTCTTAAATGTTGTTAAACATATATGCTAACTCTTGCTGTTGACTCAGTCTGAAAACCGTGTTCCCCCAAAACGCAGCCGGAGTGGCCGGCCGATAGAGGACCGTTATCCATACACCACCTTCCCCCTTATCGGCTATCATGCCCCTTCCGTGGATGTTATTGCCGGTCGAGCAAAGCAGGCGCAGAAGAAGGTTGTCAAGAAGATCAGTCGCCGAGTACGTGCTCGTATAGAATCGGCCGATCCTCCTATGATTACATCGGTAGAAACTTCGGCCACGCCACCCCTTCCAACTGCTGGAGAAGTAGACATTCAAGTTGCCACGGAAGCTGGAGCAGCCGCTGCGTCATTACTGGTGGAGGCCATGCAGGTAAACTTGTTGTCCGATCTTCCCGATCGCTATCTCTATACTGACTCCTCTTATATTATACTGCAAAAATCACCCTCGTGGACCCCCAGCAATCGGCAGTAGCCCAAGCGGTTGATGAAACGCCAGTGCTTCCATCTGCCGAGGTATACTACCCTTCAATCCGTTCTCCTAGTATTTGGATGATGCTCTTATTAAATTTTAACACAGGTCACTGGCACGCTAAGCGCCCCGCCTAATCAACCATTGGTCATCCTTCGAGAAGCTGGCCCGAGTAGAGCGCCAATTATTGTGGAGTCTTCTTCTTCTGACGAGCCAATGGTACCAGCCCCTGAGTCGAGGGTAACGGTCTCTCAAACGCAGCTTGAAGAAATCCGTTTTAAGGAGGTAAGAGATTTCCCACCCTTAATCGGCTGATTTGCTATCACCATCGGCTGACTTGTTTTCTTTTTGATTTACTATTTTCCAGGAACAGGACACCCCCAACAACAACCTTTTCTCATTCACGGTCACCCTCTCCGATGACGAGGAAGTCGCCTCCCGTCAGGTCACTTTGAGCTCCATTCCTGATGACGACCGTGCCAAGCTTGCAGGCATACGATCCCTTCTTCAAGAGGACATCGGCCGATTGGTAGAAGATGCCTCGCCGATTCGGTAGCTTTTTGGTGACGTCAGCGGGCGAGTACCAGGAGAGGCGGAAGAAGCCTTGGCGCCGGCCGCGTATATCGAGTCAATGAGGATTCCGCTCTTTAGGGCCCTGCGTCACATGGCCGATCGCGCCAAGCTGACCAAGACTCGTGAAGAAGAAGATCTGTACAAGAGTCAAGCTCAAGAGGTGCATCAACGGATCCACTTTCTGGAAGATTCTCGCCCTGGAATCGTCAGCACGATAGATCGCCTCAAACGTCGAAGAGCAGAACTTGCCAAGGAGATGGAGCAGGTGACCAAAGAAATAACCGCCGAAGAGAAGAGGCTTCAGGAACCTCCTTCCGTCATCGCCGATCTGAAGCGGGAGAGGCAGCACCTGGCTCACGAAGCTCTCAAACTCCACCGCCACATGTCAGAAGTCCCGGGATCGGCGGAGGATGATCAATGGGTCCTGGATTCGGCCGATCAGATCCGGCGTCGAGCGATTGCGGCTATCAACGCCCTTCTGGGCAACCTGTAAAAGCACTGGTAGTCTTGTATGAACATTAATACCTCCTTTGATCGTCCTTCGTGGTGCCCCCTTATTTATTACCCTTTTTTACTTCTGATGGGACGCGTCTTACCAAACATCCATGCCTTCTTCGCTTATAAATACCGGCCTAGGTTCCCCTTTTGAGAGCACCCGTTTAACTCGACTTTATCTTCCCTGACTTGTTTTCGTCAGCGCGCTTTGCAGCCATGTCTTCTTCATCCTCTTCCTTTTCCTCTGTTAATCAGGTAAAAGATTTGCCCTCATCCTCTTTCTCAGTTTAATTCCTCTGAAAAGAATCACATCTTCTGCGGCCATATATATTATTGCTTTTCCCAGCCGCGGCGCCTTAGTCCTGAGCTCGAACGAGTCATCGGACTCGTGTACTCCGACGAACCATTGTCACAAGAATACAAGGATTTAATCAGGGCTCATCGTGACGAACTCAAGGAGCACGTCCCTGCCGATGTCCGACGGATCTGGGACTTCCTTGACGGCAACGACCACAGGCGACCTCAAGCCGACAGAAGTCACGCGCTTCCTTGTCAAACCGTTCTTGAAGATGCAGCGGCAGGAACATCATGTCCGGCAATGGACCGGAGTCATCCTCTTCCCCGTCAAGTTGAAGCGGAAGCCGCGATGAAAGAGATAGAAGAACGGCACATCCGTCTTATGATAGAACTAGGTCGGGTTGAGAGAGAGCTTAAGAAGAGGCGTGGTTAATTATTTTTTCTTCTAAGGGCGACTTGTACCACGTCGGCCGTGTAACCCATCGTCCGTACCGAATAATATATCGGCCGATTTGGACGATTATGTTTTCTCTTCAGGCGATTCTTTTGTATCGGCTGTGTGTTTGTTCATCATGGTTAATCCCTATGCCCCGACCCATATACTAGGGTAGTACCTTTTCAAGTACCTTCCGTTCAAAGCCCTAGTAAACTCTTCTCCTTCGATCGTTTCCAAAATATAAGCGTTTCCTGGAGCACATCTGCCGATTTTATATGGCCCTTCCCACGTAGGGGACCACTTACCGAATTTAGGATCTTTTGACCCGATCGGCAGCACTAACTTCCATACTAGGTCTCCCGGAGAGAACTGCTTGACTTTGACCTTCTTATCATACCATCTGGCCACTTTCTTCTTGTTTTCTTCAATACTTATCAAAGCTCTCAATCGTTGGCCAGCCAAGTCATCAAGTTCCCTTTTCATGAGTGAGGAGTAATCATCGGCCGCCAACTGATCCTGGAGTGAAGTGCGTCTCGACCCTGTCCTCAATTCCCATGGTAGTACCGCCTCGTGACCGTACACCAACTGATAAGGGGACATCTTGGTGGCCCAGTGGCAAGCCATCCTGTATGCCCATAGGGCTTCGGTCAGACATAAATGCCATTTTTTCGGCTGTTCTTCTATCTTCCTCTTGATTAACTTAATTATCCCTTTGTTGGAAGATTCGGCCTGGCCATTAGCTTGGGCATAGTACGGAGAGGAGTTTAACAATTTGATTCCCATATCGGCCGTGAACTCTTCGAATTCTCCTGATGTAAACATCGTTCCTTGATCGGTTGTGATAGTTTGGGGAATGCCAAAACGGTAGACAATATGGTCCCTTACAAAGTCAACCATAGCGGCCGATGTTACGGCCTTTTGCGGAATCACCTCCACCCATTTGGTGAAATAATCTGTGGCTACCAGAATGAACTTGTGCCCTTTGCTTGACGGATGATAGATTTAGCCGATGAGGTCTATTCCCCAACCTCTGAACGGCCATGGTTTGATAATGGGATTCATGGCCGATGCGGGCGCACGTTGGACATTCCCGTATTTCTGACAGTCCTGGCATCCTTTATAATATTTGAAGCAATCTTCGAGGATTGTCAGCCAGTAGTACCCATTATTCCTAATCATCCATTTCATCTTATGTGCCGACTGGTGGGCTCCACACACTCCTTTGTGGATTTCTCCCACCAGAGTCTTCGCCTCCTCCGTTCCTAAACACTTGAGTAGGACGCCATCGATTGTTCGGTAGAACAAGTCGTCTTCTAGTAACACATATTTGGTAGCATGAAATCGTACCCGCCGATCCACTTTCTTAGATGGATCTTTCAGGTAATCGGCGATCTCTTTTCCCTAGTCATCGGCCGCGAGCTCTAGAGCCATAGCGCCTTGAATCGGCCGATACCCAGATGCATGTTGGGCGAGCTTGTTGGCATCCTCGTTGTGATTCCTTGGGATGTGCTTAATAACCGCAGATTTGAATTCTTTCAGAAGCTACAGGCAATCCTCGTAATAAATCCTTAACACATCGTCCTTGCATTCGGACCTCCCTGTGAATTGGTCCACGATAAGCATGGAATCCCCAAAAACTTCGACAGCATCAGCCTTGACTTCCCTTAATAACTGTAACCCCTTCAACACAGCTCGGTATTCTGCTTGGTTGTTAGTGGCGGATGCTTCTATCGGCAGAGAGAAATCATAGCTTGCCCCCCGAGGCGATATGAGGACGATGCTGATTCCTAATCCGGCCCCACATGACGATCCATCAAAGTATAAGGTCCAGGGTACTGGTTCCACGAGGGTAGCCTCTGGTCCGCAGTGCTGGGCAACGAAATCGGCCATGACCTGACCCTTGACGGCCTTTGCCGATTCATATCGAAGATCAAATTCCGACAAAGCTAAGATCCACTTTCCGATTCGTCCTTTCAAAATTGGCAATGACAGCATGTATTTTACCACGTCATCTTTGCATACGACCACACACTCTGCCGATAGCAAATAGTGCCTGAGTTTGGTGCATGAGAAGTAAAGGCATAGGCACAACCGCTCTACTGGAGGATATCTTGTTTCGGCGTCCAGAAGACTTCTACTGACATAATAAATTACCCGTTCCTTTCCCTTGAACTCCTGGACCAGAGCTGACCCAATGGCTCGTTCATCAACTGATAAATATAGTTTAAACGGCTTATTATTTTGAGGTGGGACCAATACTGGTGGTGAGACCAAGTACTGCTTGATATCTTCTAATACCTTGCGTTGCTCTTCTCCCCATATGAACTTTAATAATGGTGTGAAGGCTTGGATACGCCCAGACAGATTAGATATGAATCTTCTGATGTAATTCACCTTGCCGATTAGAGATTGCAACTCAGTTTTATTCTGCGGGGCTACGACCTTATTGATGGCCTCTATGGTCTTCCGGTTGATTTCTATTTCTCGCTCATGAACCATGAATCCTAAGAATTGTCCGGCGGATACACCGAAGGCACACTTATTCGGGTTCATCTTCAGCCCATGTTTCTTCGTGCATTCCAGTACCTGTCGCAAATCAGCCAGGTGTTGCTGGTGTCCTTTTGATTTGACTACGACGTCGTCGATGTAAATTTCTACCAGTATGCCGATAAGTTTGTGAAATATGTAATTCATGGCTCGCTGATATGTAGCGCCAGCGTTCTTCAAACCGAAAGTCATCACCACCCACTCGAATAAACCAAGGTGACCCGGGCATTTGAAGGCCGTTTTGGATATGTCCTCTTTGGCCATTAGTATCTGATTGTACCCAGCGTTTCCATCCATGAAACTAATAACCTTGTGTCCCGCGGCGGCGTCTATAAGCACATCGGTCGTCGGCATGGTGTACCCGTCCATAGGTGTGGCCTGATTGAGGTTCCTGAAATCGACGCATACGCGTAGCTTTCCATTCTTCTTGTATACTGGTACAATGTTGGAGATCCATTCGGCATAATGGCATTGCCGAATAAATTTTACTTCGATTAGCCGTGTTATTTCGGCCTTTATATCTGGTAGGATTTTAGGATTACACCGCCGTGCAGGCTGTTGATACGGCCGATACCCCAGCTTTATGGGTAACCGATGTTCGATAATAGATCGGTCTAATCCGGGCATGTCATGGTATTCCCAAGCAAAGCAATCCTTAAATTCTCTTAATAAATTTGTCAATTTACATTTGTATTCCGGATCCAAATTTGCACTAATATATGTCGGCCTTGGTTTGGTGCCATCGCCTAAGTCTATCATTTCTAATGAATCGGCCGACGTGAACCCGTGTCCCAGCTTCCCATCTTCTCGGGCGAACTGATCCATTTAGTCCGAGTCTTCGGAGCCGACTGCTCGGATCGGCTGCAGGCCAAAATCGGACACCTTCAAGAAATCAGTGTCCCATATTCTCCTGGATATGCACTTGACGTTCTCACAGCTCCACTGCTGCGTGTCGGCTGCCGCGACGCTGTATGCGGAATCGGCGGTGACCACCTCGATATTGTTGCCAACCCATTGCACGAGGCATTGGTGCATCGTAGACGGGATGCAGCAATTTGCATGTATCCAGTCTCGGCCGAGTAGCATGTTGTAGGATCCTTTGCCATTAATGATAAAGAAAGTAGTAGGAAGGGTCTTACTGCCGATGGTGAGGTCGACGCAGAGCGCGCCGCGAGCGGGGGATACGTTGCCTTCGAAGTCCTTGAGCATCATATCTGTCCTGGTCAGGTCGTCATTGCTCTTCCCTAGCTTCCGGAACATGGCGTACGGCATGATGTTAACTGCAGCTCCTCCGTCTACCAGTAATCTGGTGATGGGTCGGCCGTTGACATGCCCTTTAAGGAACAACGCCTTCAGGTGTTGTCGTTTGTCATCTTCGGGCTTCTCGAACATGGCTGTCATTGGTTCCAAAGCCAATTGTGACATCTGCTCTTCTATTGCCGACATGTTCTGTCGGTCGGCAGGAGTCATGAACTCCATCGGCAGTATGAAAACCATGCCGATGTCGGCTGCCGATTCGTCGTCTCCCCTGTCGCCTCTTTTGGGGCGCCAGATCTGAGACCTGCTGTTTTTCTCATCCGTCGTATGCCGTTGTTCTTCTTTCTGCTGTTCCCACTAGAGGAGTTGTTGGATTCTTCTTTTTTGAGACTTCGTCAATCCATCAGGGCACCACCTGGGGTTCACTAGTTTGGTCTGTGGCCTGGCGCGTTCCCATTCTGGTTCGCGTCCTAAAGGATTCTCGTCTGATACCCGAGCATCGGCCATCTCTTCAAGTCGATTGTGGACGCTAACCTTGTTTTCTGGCCAGGCATGTCGATCAAATTTGCCCCCCGGCCTATCGTTCCGCTCGCGCCTGCCTTCCGACCGGTCATATCGGTCACTTCTGCCCCCCAGCCGATCACGTACTGGAGGGCGCCGGCCCTCTTGGTCGCGCCAGTTCCTGCTGATCGGCTCTGGTCTTCCATCTCTGGAGCGAGACCTTCTGAACAGCCGATTGTCACGATACGGGCCGTTACACTCAGGGCAATTATCGACCGATGGCAACCTGAGGTTGCTTTGCCAACAGTGGATGAAGAACGGACATCGCCAGTGATCTTCATATCGCCGCATCGCCTCTTCCCGAGATCTTGAGCGTTCATGTTGCCGTTGATATTTATTGAGCAGAAATTGGGAAGTAATAGGCTTGCGTGGTTCTCCCAATCCGTTGTCATCATCCTCCATCCGCCGTTTTCCCTTGATGTCTTCGGGTGTTGCTTGATTTCTGGGGTCCACGGCGCCGCTTTGCTTAGCCAATTCGGACATTAGTACCTTGGTTTGGAGCGAATTTCTCCCCGTATCAACCATGTTGGTAGGGAAGGGGTGCTGGTCGATCTTCATCGGCTTGGCCGGTTTCGTTGGAACTTCAAATTTGAGTCTGCCTTGCTCGATGGCTGACTGTATCTGCTGCCGGAAGATTTTGCATTCGTTTGTATCATGGGAGGTGGCGTTATGCCACTTGCAATATTTCATCTTCTTCAGCTGTTCGGTAGACGGAATCGTATGGTACGGCGAGAGCTTGATCTGTCCTTCCTGGAGGAAGGCTATATCGGCCAATTGTGCATTAGTCAGGGCCAGGGAGTAGCACTTATTCCTGATCTCCCGGAACCTCTGCACATATGAGGATATCGGCTCGTCGCTTCTCTGCCTGAGGCTGGTTAAATCGGACAGCTTCATTTCATGTATCCCGGCGTAGAAGTATTTGTGAAACTGCCTTTCCAGATCAGCCCACGTAATTATCGAGTTGGGCGGTAATGTAGTGAACCACTGAAAGGCTGACCCAGACAGGGATGACGAGAAAAGGCGCACCCGTAGGGCATCCTGCGCTGCTGCTTCCCCGCATTGAATGATGAATCTGTTCACGTGTTCCACAGTTGAGGTGTCATCCAGTCCCGAAAACTTAGTGAAATCGGGAACTTTATACCGATGGGGAAATGGTAGTGAGTCGTATGTAGGCGGGTATGGCGTCTTGTATGTGTAGGTCTGCACCTTCGGTTTTAAGCCGAATTGCTCTTGAATCACCTCTCCTATGCGCGCCGTCCAGTCTGGCTGTTGCTGGTGGACTATCGGCTGGGGAACTGGTACGTGCTGATACACTGGCGGCGGGATGACTTGGTGATGAGTGAAAGCGTGCGGCGTCTGATGTGTCATAGCCGGCTGTGTAGTCAGGTTCGGCTGTTTGAATGAGTCGTCCGCTTCGTCATACAGCACGAGCGGCGCAACGTCCCGAAGTACTTCCGTTGTTTCTGCCGCCCTGCTCATCTCCGGTGTGACAGGCTGATACTGTGGCATGGTTGGCCTAACGGCCGCCTGGAAAGATGCCTGGAGTTGAGGACTTCCATGGCTGGCCAGTTGATCCTAGGCGGCCGTCACTGATGGTGCCCCCCAAGGCGCTGAATTCAAAGGAGGAAACTGCGCGGAGGACAACTGAATGGGACGCGGCTGGAGATATTGCGCGCCATTAGACCCCATAGGGATCGATGATGAGTAAGCGCTAGGACTTCCAACTGGAATTTGGGTCGGCTGAGAAGCCGAATAAGGTGCATTTGAATAACTCCTGTTCGGAGCCGTAATTGGTGGAGCATATGCTGGCCCCTGGTACCCTTGAGATATGCCGCTAGCCAAGGAGCTGATGACGGCATTATACACCGTATTAGAAATCACCGGGGATTGATCAATGAAAGCTTGATAGATAGATTGTTGAACCATCTCAGACATCTTGTCTGAGTCCTCGGTGATTGTGATCTGGCGGGGAGTGGAAACGAAGTCTTTTTGACAGTTTCTCCGCTCCTGGTGCGACTGAAGGATTGCAGACATGTCTTCCGGTAGTATGCCGTCTGCTTTTCCAATTCTTCCCTCTGGTCGTCCCTGAGGTCTGCTTCTGTCACTTCGATGACGTTATCTTCCAAGACTTCGACAGCTTTCGACATAATGACGGTTGTATTGGTCCCACCGGGCGTGCCAAAAGTATGTTGGCGCTAGAAATCGGCTGATCGAATCTCCAGCGTCAGACACACGACCCGGGAGAATCTGCTTAACTCCTGTTCGCGTGATCGTCCTGGTGCGGTTCGCGCGGCGTGCCAGCCAATCTGACCTGTTGATTGGCAAGGAGAGAAACGTGTCAAATCCCAGAGGTTGCGATCGGCTAAGGTTCCGATCTCGAGGAAGCTTATCAGCGAATCGACCGATTTGCTGTAATAAGGAAATCGGCTACAATGTGACCGATTACCAGGCAACATTGATAAAGAAAACCACTGAAGTAATCTAAACAACGCTACAGTAGCAACACTAGGAACAGATCTAATCGGCTATGCGTAAAATAAATAGCTTAAATGACGAAGTACAAGAAAAGCCGAAATTGCCGATTCCTAGCTGGATAACTGGTGATAAAATCAGAACGACAGGTAAAACCTAGAATTCTAGTAAATATCGATAACTGGTGAATAAATCTAAACGAAACGACAGTGATGCGCCCGAAGTTAAAGCTTTGAATTTACTCGATAAACGGAACTTACAAGATCGACTGGAGGTCAAATTGATGCAGCCCCGCCAACCTGTACGAACTCGTGAAAAAGGAGAAAAGTATTGGCAAGGTCGCCGGCTTGAAAGTAAATACGAGGAAATAGTAGTTTGTTGTATTGAGTTGATGATGATTACAGATCTACAAGGGTGGCTATTTATAGCCTGTTACAAACAACTTCTTATCCGATTAGAACTCTATCCCTAAATTTAAACAGAAAACGAATATTTACAAGTACGACTCGTACTAGGTCGATTCTCGCGCTCTTCATGGGCTGATTCCCTCTTCATCTTCATAATTCTCTTTAGGCCCACACCAGCCCAATTATCCCGGCCTCCTAATCGGCCGATTTCTATTCACCTCATCGGCAAGGGACAACCGATTAGGACCCACATGTCGGGGGCTCTGACTACTTCGACCCTGGGACCTAAGGTCGGGTGAGGCGGAGATCCTCCCTCGGAGGGTCAGGCGCATCCGATCCCAGGCCTCAGGGGTCAGGCGAGGCGGAACTCCAAAGGTCAATCGGCCGATCCATGACTGTAGCACCAATCGGCCGATTCCCAACCGCCACCCCTGTGTCTCGCCGCTCCTTCTGATTTCTTCCTTCCCTAACGCCGATTACACACGTGTCAAAATCTGGCGTCAACAGATGTATATGGTGATGGTGGATGGTGAGCAAAACGTGATAGAACTCAAATCTCTAAAGGAATAGACACTAAGACCAGCAGTTTGACACAACCGATGCAACCGAAGATTTAGCAAGCCCTAATTAAGCAACACTAGTAAAAGGCTCAAAAGGGTCTTTAGGAATAAGGGAAACTAATCTACTATTTTTTTTAGGTTTTTTCCGGACTATAGAAAATTAAAAGTAGCAAAGAACTGGGGGTCTCTCACCGATTAACCTTGCTCTGATTACCAACTGATGTGGACCCGGTAGGGTTTGAATCCCGATCTTTTGATGAGAGAAAGTGGATAACTCGATATGGGAATGGAGGCGACATTCACAACCCAACTACAACCATCCAAGGATGTTGTGCCTTAGCAACCGATACACCACCTCCAATGGTCGCCACGATCTTGTGGAGCAAGATCAACCAAACCACCAGGGTAATTTCTGCAAGCAATCGAGGAATTGAGTAGAACAAGCAACTCAATTGCAAATATAGAGATAAAAACCAATATAAAATCACAAAGTTGGGGTTCTGAATCAAGTAGAATAGATGGTCTAGTCGACACATGCGTCTATAAGGAAGTAGCAATGGCTAAACATGCATGTAAACAAAATCCAAGTGTTCCTGGTGGCAGCTAAGGGGTATAAGAACGTGGGAGGATGACCACAAGGGTATTGGGGTCATGCTCCAACCCTAGGACATGTCCCTAATGGATCCAACTTGATACACGACCCATTGGGTCAAAATAATGCAACGCAACACCTTGGATAGACAAGGCTCTTCATAGTAATTTGATTATTGCGGACGCTTTATAATAGATATGGATTTAAGTCTGGATCCATATAAAAATAGACTTCATAAGGATTCCTTAAAGTACTTGAACGCCCCAATCCGAGTCCATATGCGACCGTGGTGACCGTTACAAGTTGGTGTTGTTCTGCTGTCCGAATCTAGCCTGCGTGAATCCTTTTCCCTTTGGGTCTTCTCCCTTGTTCCTAAGCAAAACAAGAGTGCACGTGTCTCCATGGTCTAAATATGATAGATATGAACTCAAGAGTGTATTCACCTGATGGTTGAGTTGATGAGCAGGAGCGCGAGTAATGGGACTGGAAATATGCACTTGTGTCGGCGTGGATGTATCGTTTGGTGTTATGTTCTTGTCATCCAAACCAAAGCAACCAAAGGAGAAAGAATCGAGGAAGAAAATAAAGAAGTCTGAACCTATTAAGAAGCTAGTAGGCAATATGATTCCTGAGGAATTGGAGGAGGCATCGCAAGGATATGTAAGGGAGTGGTTTGAAAAAATTACTGCAGAAAGAAAAGCGAAGGAGATGGAGCTTAAGATAGTAGATCCAGCCAAATTAAAGTTTTTTATTGGCATGAAAAAAAGTCAGGGAGTGGTTTGAAAAAATCACTGCAGAAAGAAAAATGAAGGAGATAGAGCCTAAGCTAGTAGGTCCAGCCAAATTAAACTTTTTATTGGCATGAAAAAAGAAGTTAAGAAGATGTTACTATTGAACTAGGATCGTTCGTTAGTTAAGTCTTAGCGAAAGAAAAAACAAGGAGAGTCATCGTCCTGTCGTACTATCCCCAGCTCGGGCAGCAAGATCGGCAAGCAGATAAAGATGCTCTAGCTATAGCAGCTACGCCTTTAGACAACAAGTCTCTCGCTTGCTGAAGTTCTAGGGTGAGCCGAACCGCTACCTCCAGAAAAGACTGTATCTAAATGGCCCTTTGAGTTAGGCAAGCCTCTAGTCAGGCCTGAATTGGTACGGAAACTCTCAACTAAGATGTATAAATTCCATCAATGGTACATGGAGCAGTCGGCTAAGGAAAGGGTCATGTTCGCTCTTCTTGTTAAACCGATTGATTTTTTCGATGAAGGTGAGAAACTGTTGTGGTTGGAATTCAAAGATATTTATGAAGTGTACCATCAAGATGCCCTTGAAGTCTCTCTCATTAGTGTCTAGGTTCTGTAAGTGTGTGTTTATTAGATGTTAATTTTAGCTCAGATCATTATTTTATGTGTGTCACCCTACTAACTTTTTCTTTCATTTTATGTAGGATGCAAATTCAGAGGTGCCACCGAGAATTGTACTTCAATGTTGGCTTCATGAATGCAATGCTTGTTAACCAAGATCAGATTCGGGATCACCCAAAGGATACATTGGACCGAATATACAAATTCTTGGAGCAACACAATTACAAGCAATACATAATACTGTCTTACAACTTTAAGTAAGTGTGGGTACTGTCTATTTTTATTTTCCTTTTTCTTACCTAATTAATGTTAGTTAGTTCTAATATGAACATTTATGTATGCAGTTTTCACTAGATTCTCCTTATAAATATGATTGATCAAAGCAACGTTATTGTGTTTGATTCGTTGAGGAAACAAAGGACAAGTACTAAGACATTCAAGATATGCTTAACTTGTAATAATTCTGGACCTTTATCTCTATGCAAAAATTTGATTCCTAAATTTTTACCTAACACTGTATCATCCATTATTTTAATTCGCAGCGCATGGAAACGATTCCGTAAGATCGTGGTGATTTCAAAGAAAAACCTACATTCAGTTTGCGCATTTTGTACATTCTATAACACGAATATTTCATAACTTGTTTTGTTTTCTACTAAAGTTCTTGAGATAGGAACAAGGAAATAATTTATATGAATACTACGTCTGTGAGCACATGTACCATTTCGTGAGGGACAAGGTGATATCGGACAATATAACTGTATGTAAAATAAACCTATTAATAATAATCATTTTCTAGCTCCTTATATTTAATTGTTGGTGTAAGATTCACATATTTTCAAATTACAAATGATGCATATTAGAGAAGAACTCTTGGAGAAGGAGAGGCATTTGACAATTCGAGAAGTTCTCATAGGATTTCTGGTGGAGGAGGTGATAAATCTCAATGGAGAATTTTATTAGAATGGACATTCAATAGCTGAAGCGAGCAACAACACCATGACGGGAGGATCCTAAGAATTACGAGGACAAATTATTATATATATAGTAATTGTATAAATACTAGTTTGATGCGTATGAACTATTAAGAATTGTATGTATAGTAATTAAAATTAATATTATGCA
Organism: Setaria italica; assembly: GCF_000263155.2. Taxonomy (NCBI): domain Eukaryota; kingdom Viridiplantae; phylum Streptophyta; class Magnoliopsida; order Poales; family Poaceae; genus Setaria; species Setaria italica. The sequence continues at coordinate 13,302,914 of NC_028450.1, read as the reverse complement.
TATAATATCATGAAATATATATACGATATGCATATAATACGAGCGTATATATGTAAGTAGTGTACCCTAAGGATGTATACGTATAGGTGTGTATATATATGTATATGTATATAAGTGAAGCAACAATTAGCATTAATATGAAAAAAATCATGGTAAAAAGGAAAAAGTCTACCAACCGGAACTAAATGAGGTGTTTAGTCCGGGACTTGAGGAACCTTTAGTCTCCAAAGATTAGTCCCGGTTAGATTTTCGAGATATATGAATCTATCCAACCGGAACTAATACCCATTTTTCCACCGGTGCTACCTGGCTTTCCACGGCACTCACGCGGAACGTCAGATGCAACTCAATCCGTTGGTTTCGGATAACGAACTCGCACCAGGTCGGATCGAATGGCATACTCTTGATCTCCCTGATATTCCAACTGATTAGATTGTTCAGCGACAAAGTAGTACACTTTCAGAGGCCGTCGGATCCACTGGATTTGTTTTGCTTTCGTGAAAAAGCAATGTGCGAAAGTGTATTTGGCCTGCATTGTTGTAGGATAACTGTTGGATTTGGCAAAGCAAGTTTTTGTATGTCTGCATGTCACCAGTAATGGAAGCGAAGTTGTCTTCAATCAATCTCCAATCCAAAAAAAAGGGGGACAGAGAAGAAGACGTCCTCAACCAGTTGGAGCCACGATATTTTTTTTCATTAGGATATGACCCTGTCCATCTGAGCTTAATCGATTGACCAGTATTTCAATGTGATATGACCTTGGCAACATGGGCTGACTGATGAAATAGAAATCTCGAAACCCATGCCTTGTTCCCCTGTTGTTCCATTGCAAATGCTTCATGGCAAAGGGGAAACAGAAACAGGTTTTCTTGTCCAGTTTGCAACAAGAGAGAAAGGGTGGCTAAAAATGAATTTGGCTCATATAAATATTCCTAGCTGATGGGTTCAGATGTTAGTTCAGTTGTGAGACCAGGTGGTCAACGGTGATTGTAACCCATGGGGCGTGGTAACCATGTTGGTCCCCTAGTCAAATTTTGCAAGAAAACTGGCCACGGCAACGCTGCTGGATCATGATAGGAACCGAGGTTAGGATATGACGTCGACGCCACGAGCTTCGCCGACTGAAAGCGCCATGTCACGTACTCACGTGTCTGTTGGCTGCTGTGCTTGCATTTCGCGGTCAGAGAGAGTCACTGTCTGTGTGGTAATGGGAATTAGATTGGCAGGTCAGCTGATGGCGATGACTAACATGCTTGTTCTCTCCCACTCTATACATCATGAAACCTATAGCACACGTTCAGCTTTACCATTTCGGCAACACCACGGCCGTCCAGTCAAAAGAAAGTAAAGAACAGGCGTGGACGCATGATTCGGCGCCCCTGTTCTGAATGAAGATGCTTTCACATGGCTTCGGTCTCACAAGCAGGCTGAATCAGTTCTTCCGGCGCGATCAGTCTCAAGATTCTGAACCAAAATGGAGGTGTGGGGGACTAGCTCAACTTGCTGATATTTTGGAGTTAAACATGGAATGAAACCAATAATCAAGCCTACCACTACCACTATATCCTCCACAAATAATTGTGGTTGAACACTTCAACCCAGAGATGATGATGGTAGCAACGTCGCCTGCCTGGACACCTCTGCAGGGAATTTGTTCCGCGCACAATGTTTAGAGAAAGCTGGGGTGATGACCGCACCTCCTCGATCACGAGCATTTTGGATTAGGACACGGAACTGTGCCAAGCCATCGAGATATTCAGCATGGAAGCTTTCTACGACGACGGAGCAGGCGAAGTCTTTGAAGTGTCGCAGACATGTCTGGCAGCTGGTTGTGAATGGCAAGTAATTGTGTACAACTCCCATGGCTCATGGCTTCCATTAACATTTTTCTCAAAAGCAAGGTGCCATACAAATACTGGATTTTTAGACCTGGGAAAGTATATTTCTTTTTGAGAGAACCGGGAAAGTATATTTCCTGTGATATTTAGTGCCTTCCAAGATTGGCAGCAAAACAGTGTGGCATTTCGTTTTCGATGTGGCAACAACATTCCAAGTTTTGGGGTCATGTCGATGTTGGAATGTGCTCATTGAATTATGTCTGCCTCCCTGTAGCAGCTGCATCAGTTGTAGCTAAAGTTCCCACGACATTTCCTTTCCAGGGATATGTGCTGTAGATTCATATTTTGTTTTAATGAGATTTATTTACAGCCTTATAGGCCTACCCAGTTTAGCAGTGTTAACTCTATGGAGATCAGGAGGATTTTACCCAGGGATAAATTTACTTGGAAAATGATTAAAAAAAGGAGTTAAAGAAGAACCAGTGAAAAGTCCTCTGTGGCTCTGTTCAATATGCCTACTAGAGGTAATGAAAATTGATCCGGCTCATATGCATGCTCTGAATTTAACATCTCTACTATGTTCTGACCATCTGGTCATCGCCACGGAGCTGAGCTGAGATGATAGTGTCGCGTAATCCACCACTAACCAAATCCAGAAGGAAATCGGTGTCCCAACAATGCTTGACTACGACATGTCTTTGAGTAGAAGATGAGTCGATCGATTTCAGTTGTGGAACTATTCGATCGTTGTATGACCTCGTCGGCACGAGACCACCAAGACCTCCTGTCCAGTCACTGTCTGTCCGTCTGGTATACAATGGGAAGTTGGAAACATTGCTGCGTTGACTCAACTCGTGCTGCTCTGCACAGTGGTCGCCTGATGCGGTGGCACCAACCTGGTCCTTGTTTCTTCTACTCCACATCAAGAAATTGATAGAGCAGACGTGTCAAGATCAGCTTTTTACCGATTTGGCAACACCACAACCGTCCAGCCGAAAGAAAAGCGTGTTAGTTTGATCTCATCCGACTCGGTCCAACGACCGAGTCGGAGTCCTTGATCTCGTGCCCTAGGGCGTCCAACCGTACATAATTAGCGGACTCCCATCACGCAGCGCTATATAAAGAGAGGTGGGAGGTGGGGGCCGGAGGCACGAACACCAAGATTTGCCGTGCCTACCAAACCCACCGACAAACCTAGAACCCAATCTAACTTGCACTGTCAGCGGTGTTGGAATCAGAGGCATTTTATGATTCATTTTAATCCGAAATATAGAATAAAATATGACAGTTAAGATAGTGTAAATAGGAACATGATCTATTGCATTTGCAATGAAACATAAGAATTGAACGAGAAAGTTCAAAAGGAAATACCCAGAGACGGGCAGTTCTGGAGGAACCGAATGCACTGTTACCTGACATTGATAGTCAAGCCTGTTCGATGTAGCTGTTCAAGAGTTGACGCAGTGTAGTTGCGTCATCGGGAAATAGTCGTAGACGAACAGTGAGCAGTCGCGCAAACGCGCTCCTCAAAAAACTTGATCACCCTTCTACTCCTTGGGTGCAGGGGCAGCAAAAGACCTTTGGATGCCTAGGTTAATGCAGCAAACAGGCAGGCAGGCAGGCAGGCACGGCTCGACGAGCGAGCGTGCACGCGTGTGGCATCCTGCTATCCCTGTATCAACTTCTCAACAGGTGCAGCACAACTTCACCATATAAGTTGGTTAGAGACCCTCTCAACTTCCAAGTTGGTTTTATTCTTTTTGTAACTACCACCACTAATGGGTCTTAGGATTTATTTGATTAATTAAACAATTGGGCCTGCACAATTATTCTAACAAGCGGCGGGAAGCTCCGCAACACCTTGCCGCGCTGCCGCCGCCCTCACCGTCAACGCCACCGTCACCTTCATCGTCATGGCGAGCTCAAGCACCAAGACTGATGATTGTGACCCTTTCAGTCTCTCTCTTCCTCTCGGATGTCTCTGTTTAGATCTAAGGATCTGTTTTTCATCATAAGAATGAGTGGTTTACTCGCTAGTTTGTGCATCTAGTGATCCTAGAGGATTAATAAAGCGGCTTACGGGCATGCATCCACGAGGGACAACAAAAAGAAATTTTCAAATTGTAGGTCGTTTTGATTTTTCTATGTTTATACATACATCTAGACATACACTATATTTAGGTGCACATATACATCTAGAAAAACCAAAACAATCTACAATTTGGATCTATAATTTGGAACGGAGGGAGTAGCATTCCGCTCTTCAAACGGAACGAAAAAGGAGCGTTTATCTGCTGTCCGTTTCAACGTTTGATCAGCATGTGGAAGGTCTCTGCTGTTGTAAGATGTTGTTAATTTTTCCTGAAGACATGAGGTTGAACCCAGCTGCTTAGTTAATTCCTCTGTTACATATGCATATGTGTTGTTCGTGATGAGTTCCATTCAGAGGAAATGAAGGTTGTCTAATTTTAAACAGAACAACTGAAGGCTGCTAAAAAATAATCTGGCTCATATGCTGTGTATTGAGGACATTGACAGAGGTGTCACATCAACGGTGAGAGTATCCCATGGAGATGAGGTGAAAAACCAACGTTAGCCAAGCTCATCCACAAATCAAATTTGTAAAGAAGAAAGTGTACGTGATAACATTGTTTGATTAGGATGTGTCCTTCAGTGTACATGAACTTTTAAACGAAATACAGTACAACATGAACATAAACAATCACTTTCAACCACAGCATTATTCGATCAGGATATGACCCTGATGGGCTGATGGCACGGGGCCTTTCCTTATTGTAGGAAAATTTTATTCCGGCCACGTGGAAAATCTCATGTCGCGTTGTCTATTGTAGCACTTCACAGCCACAGTCTTTCCGGCAGCACTTCTCTTCTCCGTCCACCGTTGCAATGGTCGGGTGATACTATTAACATGGTGCCATTTTCCCAGTCAAGAAATTTGTAGAAGAGGTGCACCAAGATTAGATTTTGCTGATTTGGCAATGTCGCAACCATTTATTCAGTTCTACTGAGTGACGAAGCTTTTATGGCTTATGTTTCGCTGAGAAAGTGAAGTTCTTTGAGCGCAATCAGTCTGAACCCAGAAATAAACTTTGGATCTACCGAAAAGTGGGAACAGCATTTTTTTTCCTTCCATTGACTCGCTACATAAATCAGAGTAGCACAACATAAAGAATGAATAAAAAATGAGTCCTGGAATCAAAAGATTTCAGATTCTGCAAGATGAGCGTCTGCACCAGCGTTGGAATATAACCTCGACATGAAGATCAACCACATGGAAAAACTTTAAGTCTGGGCAGCGGTAGCAACAGCGTCGATGGATCCATACAGCTAGTGTGATATCGAACCGACCAAGCCTACCATTACCACGAGCTCTGCAACAAATTTCTAACAATCTAAGAAAGTCCTTAGCCTTCAAGCAAGCCCATGATTTGGATGACATACCAGGACAAGAAGCCTACTGCGCATGATATTCGCTGACACGGAGAATATGTTCTCCAGTATCGTGGAGAGCTGAGGTGACAACGGCATACATGGCAGATTTGGATGATCACGGTTATTCTTCTTACGGTTTGGCATTGGATAAGGAGTTGAAGGTGCATCGAATCAGAAAACAAGTGAGCATATGCTGAAATTCAAACTGATGACTAGAATGTTCATGCTATGTTGGATGACAAAGCAGTACACTTTCAACGGTTGTGTCAACTGATTTTATTTTCTTTTGTTAAAAGCAAAGTGCGAGAGAGTATTGGTTCTGCATTATCGTAGGATAATTGTTGATTTTTGGGAAAGCATATTTTTGTAGGATTGACAAGGAAATAAAGCTTTTGTTTGGATGTGCCAAGAGATTGAGCATCCCATTCTCTCATAGGAGGAATGCTAGGAGCAGAGAGGCCTTGTTTCAACTTCAAGGAGTCATGTCAGTGCACCTGCATCGGGGCCATGCAGCACCTATGTTTCATTGCTTGTAGATAGTATTGCCAGCCCTACAACTTTGTCCCATCCTCTCCTGGGACTGGGATAATAGGTGTTGTTCACTTGTTCTGCCTTTTCTCTGTTTTCATGTTTGCTTTACTGGAGAAGCTTGTTTTTGCTGAAAGCTACTGAACGAGCGCATGTATCTGCTCCTGAAGATGCTGTATATGCGCTGTGATCACAGGGACCTGCGGTCGTCGTCAGTGGCATCTGAACGTACACCACATTGATGTCATTTCTTTTGTGACTATTACTTGGATATAGGGGCACTGCTACTTGATTCAGACATTACGTGCATGGGATTCGGCGATAAAAATCTGGCTCAAATGCTCTGTATCCAACACACTAGTAACTGATGAGTCTTTATCAGGTGAAGGGTGTGAGGATCGAATGGAAATGAGATGGGATAACAATACAATGTCCCATACCTAGGGGCTGGTTGGCTATAGGATGTTAAAATTTAACCTGTCACATCGGGATGTTTGGATGCTAATTAGGAGTATTAAATATAGTACAAAACTAATTGCACAGATGGAGTGTAATTCGTAAGACGAATCTATTAAACCTAATTAGTCCATGATTTGACAATGTGGCGCTAGAGTAACCATTTGCTAATGATGAATTAATTAGGCTTAATAAATTTGTCTCGCGAATTAGCACAGGGTTCTGCAATTAGTTTTATAATTAGCTCATGTTTAGTTCTCCTAATTAGCATCCGAATATCCGATTTGACACTGTTAAAGTTTAGCACCTCGTATCCAAATACTCCCTAGTCTACTCTAGGTCAAATTTGCAAGGAAGCTGGTCATCACAAGTTCACAACACTATTTGGTAGTGGTACGATCATACTGACAACAACATGAGATGAATTTATCGATCAGTTTCAACTTGGGGCACTGTTTCGATGAAGATATGACCTCGACGGTACGATCTTGCAGCTCAGAAATCCCAAGGTCACGTGTCCACTGACTGTGCCGACATTTCCCATAGTCCAGCTCAGTCACTGTCTGATCTGATACGCAATAGAAGGACTGCGCATTGTACTGCACATTGGTCGGCTGATGGGGATGACAGAAAGTGGTGGTGCTTCTCTTCTACCCACATCAAGAAATTGATTGAACAGCCGTGTTGTGAAAAGGTTGGCGCTTTACCGATTTGGCAACACTTCGACCGTCCAGGCTAAAGATAACAGGACTGCATTCTGTTTCACTATCTGTGGAGAAGCTTCATGGAATTTGGTTCGCAAAGATAACAGGACTTCAAATATTGACTAATTAGGCTCAAAAGATTCGTCTCGCAAAGTACAACAAAACTGTGCAATTAGTTTTTGATTTCGTCTACATTTAGTACTCCATGCATGTACCGCAAGTTTGATGTGATGGGGAATCTTCTTTTTGCATAGTGTCAAAGTTGGGAGTTTTGTGGGAAGTAAACAAGGGTTGAAGTTCTTTCAGTGCAATCAATCTGAACCCGGTCCGGAACGGAGCAGCGAGGCGCAACATGCAGGTTTTCCTCTGCTGTCTGTCTCTGGATTCGTTGGACATGGTAGCGTACAGACTGGAATGAGAGGGAGAGTGTTAGATACAAGTAGTGATTGTCTTGCTAAATTTGAGTGGCGAGACCAGTCCAACATTGGGAGCAAAATTGTTCCCTTGATGGATTTGTCAGTTGGGGTGGTTGGGGACAACTGACTTGTACGGTTGACGAATTCATATTTCTGTCCACTTCTGTGTTTGATTATCATTTGGAATTAAGGCTGAGTGGTACTATCTTTTCTGTTGAAAGCTGTGTCAAATCTTTCCTTTGGTTATATATTTAATAGCACACTGATTTTCCACAAACGAGGCTACAGAACATAGCAGCATGCACTTAGTTGACATCACATGCGGGAGAAATTAGAAGACAAGCATATGAGCCAGTGATGGAATACTCTCGTCTTTTTTTCTGCGACAGCCGACAGGTGAGGTAGGACATGACTTTTTCGACCGTGACTTAGCGCGTTTTTCATTAGGAGGACGTAGCAAATTACAACGTCACCCCCTGGGGTAGGGCAGGGCATGCATGATCACAAAATCATGATTTCCATCCCTTTGGCATTCAATCAAGCAACAACGTTTGGTTGCAGCAGAAGACGACAACGAGCTGTACGCATACTATGCAACTCTAAGGCTCAAGTGATGTCCTCATCGTCGGATTGCACTTTTCTTCATCTTCATGATAGTAAAAACTTCTCAATTTCTTTCTTCCTTCTCCTATTATTTTTTTTCCTTTTCTCAATACTTTAATTTATTTTCTTTCTTTCTTTCTTTCTTTCTTTCTTTATTTTTCATCTCTTCTCCGAGGACCATAAAAATTAGTTTTAGATCCTTTTAGAGACCTTCCAAGAATTTTCCGCGCATGAACCGAGGCGGAGGAGCCCTAGGCCAATCGGCCTGGCCACTCCTTTCCTCCCCTCTGGCCCTTCTTTCCGGTAAAGCTTTCTTATCTTGTATCTTTCCAAATTTTTCACAAAACTCGACCAGAAATGGAACAGATATGTGTATATTGGGTTGTGCTCAAGGAATAGGTAATAAATTTGAGAAATATTTAGTTTGGGTTGAGGAATTCTGTAGAAAATATGATTGTTCCAGTGAAGAACTCTCATTACTATTGACGAGGCTAGCAATCAGAGATGGTAAAAGGATACGATCAATGCTCAGAATTAAAACAAACCAAGAGAGAGCGATCCTAACTCAATTCAAAACATCAAATCTGCTTATGGTAGTATGAATAAATCTTTTTAGGCATTGGGTAGGATAAATAATAACTCAACCTGGTTAAAGAACTTGATCAATCTTGTTTTTACAGAGGTTTTAGATAAGTAACAAAATTTTAAATCACCTCCAATTCAAGCCTTACTCATAAAGCATAAATAAAACCGAAGTACTTGATTATCATAAAGCATGGGTATTGCATAAACAAATCAATTACTAAACTTCACAACTAAGATTTAGAATTCAGGACAATCCTCATGATCCAATATTGCAAAGGCAAAATAAAAGACAAGCAAGCTAAGGTAGACACTAAAAACACTCGCACAATCTTCGAATTTTATTCATGCTTCTTCTCACAAAGACGCTAAAGTAGCGATCTAGGCTTAAGTCTTCCCAGAAGCTTAAGAAGAGTACTAATTTATCTACTTTTGATTGAAATAAAAAATACTAATTTAGACTCTCACACGACTTGACTCAACCAAACTAGATCCACAAACTCCTTACAAGCGGCGATCTCCCCCCACACTTAAAATCTACGATGTCCGCGTCGTAACCATATGAAGTGCAAAGGGAGAGACACTCGTAAATACACTATTGACGCTGCCCGCACTGCTTGCACACGGGACGGTTGCTATTTCCTTTGCCATGAGCCTTGTTCTTTCTCATGTTGCGGCACATCTCGAAGAGCTTCCTCACGTTCCTTTGCAAGAACTTGAAGTCATCCTCCTGACGGCGATCATTATCTTCAACTCTTTGATCCAGAGCTTGCGAGGCTTGTATGATGTCGTCGATGGCGTCGAAGAGGTAGTGGATGGTGCAATACATATGATCATGCTCCTCCAGTTCTGGTCCGTCATCTTCTAGACCCTTCTCATTTCCTTGTCTTGATGGCGGCCATATTGCTCCTTGCTCTCCTCCTTGCCTTCAGCCCAATCCCAGTAGATGTTGTCATCTTCTTTGTCGTCACGACCTGCAGCACCCCACGATCTAGGGCTCCTATCGTCCTCCCAATTGCTATCACCTCCGTAGTCAGCCGACGAGTACTCGGGCACCTTTTCCACATAGTTCCTGCGCTTGATCCCAAGGAGCCTTACGGAACTCCTTGTTGGAGCGGCGACGGCCTCCTTCTTCTTCTTTGGCACTTCATCATCACTTGAGACGATAATGAACTTGTGATCCATGAGCTTTCAAGATGACGCCTTGCCACCAACACTGATGTGAGCATTACGAGCAGTCCTTGGCAGAGTTTTGGGACACAACTCACACCTCTTGGCTTCTATGTGAAGGGAGAAGGCAATGGCCAAGGGAGGGGGTGGTGCTGATCGGCCTAGGGAGGTCAGGCCAATCACCCTAGCCTCCTTCGGCACCGGTTGTTGCCCCCTCTCATCTCCCGAGCTCCTGGACGTCGCCATTGCACCTTTTTTTCTTGTTTGGTGGATCTGAATTGCTTGTGTAGACGCAAACTCGAGCTCCAGTTGGCCTCATTATATACTCTTGAAGTCTTGGCCAAGGATCCACACATTTCCAAAAACTTCCTCGCCCCTTCCCACAAAAATTCACTTCCATATTCCATCATTACCAAAGATGGGAAAGGGGGAACCGAATCAAAGGTGAGGCCGATTGGCCTGGGGTCTCTGGGCTGATCAACCTAGGGTGGTTTTTAGCCCCTTTGACCTCCATTTTTTTGTGGCAGCGTGTATGTCTAAAAATACATTTAATTTTTGGAGTCCCACACAAAATTTCAAAAGAAAATAATAGAATTTAAGATGGAGTATGTATAAGGTACCTATTTTAGTTTCATCAGGCTTGACATGTTCATTCTTCCTCTATGGTATAGACGTCAACATAATTGATAGGGATGACATCAGGTTCAAAGAATACCTTTAACTGCTATCCATTCACAATATATTGATCTTCCTTGACATCCATGATTGTTACGGCTCCAGTAGGTGACACAAAATGAACCACATATGGTCTGTCCCACTTGCTCATCAATTTCCTTTTACTGAAGAGTTTGAACCTAGAGTTGAACAATAGCACTTTGTCTCCTTCTTTGAATTCCTGCTTATGAAGCCTTTTGTCGAACCATCTCTTTATTCTCTCCTTATAAATGCTTGCACTGTGGTAAGCTTTAAGCCTCATTTCTTCCAATTCACTGATCTAAATTCTTCCCTTTACTCTTGCAGCATCAAAATCAAGATTCATCTGTTTTATATCCCAATAAGCTTTATGTTCAAGTTCAATGGAAAAGTGGCATATTTTTCTATAGACGAATTGGTATGGGGTCATACCTATAGGTGTTTTGTGAGTTGTCGTGTATGCCCATAATGCTCCCTCTAGCTTCTTTGACCAATCATTCCTCTCTTTGATTAGGGTCTTTTTCAAGATATCCTTCAGCTGTTTATTAGAAGTTTTCGCTTGTCCATTTATTTGAGGATGATAGGCTGTAGATACTCTATGTTCGATCCCTAATTTTGATAGACATTTGCCAAAATCTTTACCCATGAAATGTGATCCTCCATCGCTGATCAAGATTCTTGACACTCCATACATGGGAAAAATAATGGTCTTAATCATATGAATTGACTCTTCTATTGACGCCTTCCGACATGGAATAGCTTCTACCCATTTAGACACGTAATCAACCATGACCAAGATGTGCTCATATCCATGTGAGTTTAAGAATGGTCCCATGAAATCTATACCTCAAACATCAATAAATCCACTTGCAAATTATAGTTCAATGGCATCGAATTTCTAGCTGAAATATTTCCAGTTCTTTGGCATTCTGGGCAAGTAGCAACAAATCTCTTTGCATCTTCGTGCATCTCTGGCTAATAAAATTTGCGTGCCCAGATTTTTGCTTGAGTTCTAAAATGTTTATAATGTCCTCCATATTCTGATTACCGCTTCCCTTTCTTCTCTTAGGATGCATCTTCTCAATACTCTATCTACTCCTTATCTATATAGGTAAGGTGTCGACCAATAGTATTTCTTGCTTTCAGCAACCACTTTTCTCCTTTCATTCCCATGTAAGTGATTCAAGGGAGCTCTTTTTATTGCTCTAATAATGTCATTCATCCAAATATCTTTGTCGATGATTCCATATAGATAATCATCCCTCATTCAATCTTCAATTGGCACTTTTCCATCATCTTGTTCATACATTCTTGACAAATGGTCAGCCACCAAATTTTGTGGTCCCTTTTTATCTCTGATCTCCACATCGAATTCTTGTAGCAATAATATCCAACGAATCATACATGGTTTAGCATCTTTCTTGGATAAAAGATATTTAATCGCAGCATGATCGGTGTAAACAATCACTTTGGAGTTCACAGTATAAGATCTGAATTTTTCAAAAGCGAACACTACTGCAAGCAATTCTTTCTTCATAGTTGCATAATTTATTTGATCCTCATTTAAAGTCTTGCTAGCATAGTAAATTGCGTGTACCTTCCCTTCTTTCTTTTGTCCAAGGACTGCGCCAACAGTATAATCACTTGCATCACACATTATTTTGAAAGGTAGATTCCAATTTGGAGGTTGAATGATGGGTGCACTGATGAGTGATTGTTTTAAAGTACTGAAAGCTTGGAAGCATTCTTCATTAAACTCGAAATTCACATCTTTTTGCAGGAGCTGTGTCAATGGCTTGGTCATCTTTGAAAAATCCTTAATGAATCTCCTCTAAAATTCAGCGTGTCCAAGAAAGCTTCTCAATGACTTGATGTCTGTAGGTGGAGGCAACTTTTCCATAGTTTCGATCTTTGTTTTATCAACTTCTATCCCTCTTTCCAAGATGGCATGCCGAAGTACTTTTTCTTGCTTCACCATAAAGTGACACTTCTCCCAGTTTAGGACTAGATCAACTTCTCCACATTGTTTAAGAACTTTATCAAGATTTTCTAAGCAGTTATTGAAACTCAATGATATTCTCAATGAAATCCGAGAATATAGCCATCATGCGGCATTGAAAAGACGCAGGCACATTGTGTAGGGATACGAGGTAGGCTACACTAGCGCAAATCAAAATTTCTACCGCGTATAACCAGGAAGAACTGCTGTATAAGGATCACGGGATTACCACTCGATGCACTACTGGTGCGGAAGATGTAGATATGCGTCGATGCAGTGAAGACGATCACGTAGTCGTACGTAGTCGATCAACGTAGTCGTACGTAGTCGATCACGTCACGTCCAGCAACTCCCACGTGCAGCAAGATCGCCTCCGGTGCCGCGGCTCGTCGTCGGCTCGTCGCGGCTCATCGGCGGCTCGTCGATGGCTCGTCCAAGTGCTGCAGGCGCAACACCTCCAAGGTATCCACACGTGCAGGGAGGAAGCGTCGCAAGCCGGACTGCTAGATCCGCGAGTTGTAACAGGCGAGGGCGTGGGAGGCGCGGCAGATGTGTTTCGCCAAAAGGTGTAAACCCTAGGGCGCCCCCACCCCTCAATTTATAGAGGTTCCTGATGGGCCTCTGGATCCGAGGCCCATTAGTACTCCTAAACCTAATACAACTCGGATCAGATCCGAATTGGGCTTCCAGCCCCTTAAGTGTGTGACCCTATGGGTTCGGATACGTATAGACATGGCCCGAGTACTCCTACTCGGCCCAATAGTCGGTAGCGGCCTCTAGCAAGACGTGCCAACTCCTATACGCACATGAAGATCATATCAGACGAACCATCACAACATAATATACATGCTATTCCCTTTGCCTCACGATATTTGGTCTAGCTTCAAGCCGACCGCTCTTTCTCGATCCTGTGATTCGGAATCCCTTTGTAGGTTAACTCTTAACCGTACGTAGTATGGCCATGCATTTTCGGATCCGATCACTCGAGGGGCCCAGAGATATCACTCTCAATCAGAGAGGGGCAAATCCCATCTTGATTGACCATGTCTCATAGCATGCTTCTTGACAAACCCGAAAGCTACCTTTATAACTACCCTGTTACGGCGTAGCGTTTGATAGCCCCTAAGTAGGTCGATCCACATCTGGAATACATGCGACAATCTCAGGTCTAAGGACAAAGCGTATATGTTGTTTAAAGAGAGAACTATTTCTCGTGTTGGGTCAGTCCTAACGCATGTCTCCACATGTGTCCACATTATTAGTTCAACATCTCCATGTCCATGACTTGTGAAACATAGTCATCAACTAATACATGTGCTAGTCTAATATTCATGTGTGTCCTCACATGAACTCCGACTAGGGACAACTTTAGAATAACCATACAAGTAAAGAGTCTCACATACAATTCACATAATTGCAAATCAATTCAAGTAGCCTTTTAATGGATATTCAATGAACACAATATACAAATCATGGATACAAATGGAATATCATCATCTCTATGATTGCCTCTAGGGCATACCTCCAACAGTCTCCCACTTGCACTAGAGTCAATCTAGAAGGTACCTAATACCCATAGCTCTTACATGCGCATCATGCTTAGCCTGCGGGAGTGGTTTTGTCAATGGATCAGAAATGTTCAGATCCGTGTGTATTTTGCATATCTTGATCTCACCCCGGTTAACGAAGTCTCGAATGAGATGAAATCGCCACATTACGTGTTTGTTCTTCTGGTGGTTCCTTGGCTCCTTTGCTTGCGCAATTGCCCCATTGTTATCACAGTAGGGATTCAATGGGCTGGATGCATTCGGGAACACACCAAGCTCAATGAGGAAATTCCTTATCCAAACACCTTCCTTCGCGGCTTCCGAAGCCGCGATGTACTCGGCTTCTGTCGTAGAATGGGCCACCGTCTCCTGCTTGGAACTCTTCCAACTAACAGCACCACCATTCAGTGTGAACACAAATCCTGATTGCGACTTTGAATCATCTCTGTCGGTTTGGAAACTAGCATCGGTGTGACCTGTTACAACGAGCTCCTCCTCACCTCCATAGACGAGGAACATATCTTTAGTCCTTCTCAAGTACTTAAGAATGTTTTTCACCGCTGTCCAGTGACTTTCACCTGGATCAGATTGGTGTCTGCTTGTCATGCTTAGCGCATATGAAACATCTGGGCGAGTACTTATCATTGCATACATGATAGATCCAATAGCCGAGGCATATGGCACTCTACTCATGCGATCCCGCTCATCAGCAGTCGAAGGACACTGAGTCTTGCTGAGATGTATGCCATATGACATAGGCAAGAACCCTTTCTTTGCCTCTTCCATGCTGAACCGCTTCAACACTTTGTCAATGTAAGTATCTTGGCTTAAACCTATAAGCCTTCTCGATCTATCTCTATAGATCTTAATGCACAGAATATATGCCGCTTCCCCTAAGTCCTTCATCGAAAAACTATTTTTCAGTGAAGTCTTTACGGACTCAAGCATAGGAATGTTATTTCCAATTAGTAATATGTCATCCACATATAAGATTAGAAATACTACAGAGCTCCCACTAACCTTCTTGTAAACACAAGACTCTTCTTTGTTCTTGGTGAAGTCAAACCCTTTGACCACTTCATCAAAACGAATGTTCCAACTCCTAGATGCTTGCTTCAATCCATAAATGGATCTCTGAAGCTTGCATACCTTTCCAGCATTTTTCGGATCGACAAAACCCTCAGGCTGTATCATATACACGTCGTCAGCTAGGTTTCCATTCAGGAAAGCTGTCTTGACATCCATCTGCCATATCTCATAATCGAAATATGCAGCTATAGCTAGAATAATCCGAATGGACTTAAGCATCACTACGGGCGAGAAGGTCTCGTCGTAGTCAACTCCTTGAACTTGTCAAAATCCTTTTGCGACAAGTCGTGCTTTATAGATGTGAACATTTCCATCCATGTCCTTTTTCTTCTTATAGATCCACTTGCACTCTATGGCTTTAACACCATCAGGCGGGTCAACCAAGTTCCAAACTTGATTGTCTCCCATGGACTCTATTTCGGATTGCATGGCACTCTGCCATTTTTCGGAGTCTGGGTCCATCATTGCTTCTGCATATGTCGCAGGCTCATCATTGTCCAACAATAATATTTCCCGCATTTCGCGGAGCCTTGCCGACCTTCATTACTAGATTCTTTACTAGCTATTAGGCGTAATAGCATGTTCTAGTTCTTGGAGGACTCATCACCAGGAGGATGGCGCACATGGAACATGGAGATGGAGATCACCATGGTGAACAGCTTCTATGGAGATGGAGATCACCATATGAAAACGGGCCATACTGTGTCACAACTGTGTGAATGCTATTCTGATTTATGTTTTACTTTCTGCATGCTGTGATGTTAGAAGTAGAACGATCCCTCACAAAGTTTAAGTTAGTATGCCCTCCCAACTAAAACTTGCACCGTCCCATGTCTTGTACAATTAGTGGTGGGTCTATGAAATTAGGGTGCCACTAGTTTTCCTTGACTAGACGGGTTTGTGTCGGACACTTACACGCATAAGGGTTGGTTTGCTTAACAAGGTCATCTTAACGGTTAAGGACCTTGGGGCATAAAGGTTGGGCGCCGAGACATGGAGATGTCACCCAACAACAGGAGTCATATGTGATATGATTAGCAAAAGTTGCTTACCGATCTACCTCATTTGCTAGCGGTGATGCTAAAGCTCACTAGTAGACTTGTTAGTTGTGGATCCTGAATCACTAAGTTTCAATAGAGGGATATTGATTTTAGTGGGAGTAGATTCTGTTAAAATAGTTTAATGTAATTTGCTCTATCATGGATACGTTTGTCTTAGTGTATTTTGCATTACTTTTATTGTAGATTAAATGGCACCTAGCAACACCACCACATCGTTTGCTTTGCGTTCGGTCCTTGAGAAGGACAAGTTGAATGGAACAAACTAATCGGATTGGATCCGCAACCTGAGAATTGTTCTCAGGGCTGAGAAAAAGGAAGATGTTCTAGACAACCCACTACCAGAAGAACCTGCTGAGGATGCACCCGCTGCTGCTAAGAATGCTTACAAGAAAGCATGTGATGCTAACCTCGAAGTAAGCTGCCTTATGCTTGCTTGCATGGAACCCGAGCTGCAGATGCAGTTCGAAACAAACCATGAGGCGCACGATATGATCGTGGCGCTTAGAGACATGTTCCAAACACAGGCCAGGACTGAAAGGTTCAATGTGTCGAAGGCCTTTGTTGAGAGCAAGCTAGCAGAAGGCGCAGCAGTAGGACCACACGTAATCAAGATGGTTGGTTACACTCAACGGTTGGAGAAGCTAGGCTTCCCACTAGGCCAAGAGTTGGCCACTGATTTCATCCTTTCATCTCTTCCGGCTAGCTATGGGAACTTCATCTCGAACTACCATATGCATGGGACGGAGAAGGGTCTGAATGAGCTGTGTGGTATGCTCAAGACAGCAGAGGCTGACATAAAGAAAAGCGCTAGTACCAGCCATGTGATGGCGATACAGAACAAGCCCAGCTTTAAGAAGAAGGGCAATTCTTGGAAGAAGAAGGGCAAGGCTGGAACGTCCAAGCCAAACCCACCGCCCAAGGTTAAAGCTGGACCTGGACCTGCTCCAGATAAAGAGTGCTTTTACTGTCATGAACTTGGTCACTGGAAGAGAAACTGCAAGCAGTACCTAGCTTCGTTGAAGAACGGCGGAAGTAAGAGTACTTCTACCTCAGGTACGCTTGTTGTTTATGTTATAGACAACATATTTCTCGCTGATACAGTTATTAATTCTTGGGTATTTGATACCGGATCGGTTGCTCATATTTGCAATTCGATGCAGGGAATGATAAGAAGTAGAAGCGTGGAAAGAGGAGAAGTTGATTTCCGCGTGGGCAATAATGCAAGAGTTGCTGCTTTGACCGTCGGGACGATGCAACTCCACCTCCCGTCAGGATTTATTATGGAGTTGAATAATTGTTATTTTGTTCCTAGTTTAAGTCGAAACATTTTGTCTCCTTCATGCTTGATGAAGGATGGTTATTCATTTGCGAGTGAAAACAATGGTTGTGTGATCTCTAAGAATAATATGTTTATGGCTTTTGCACCCATTGTGAATGGATTATTTGTTTTAAATCTTGATGGTTCACCTGTCTGTAATGTAAGTGCTAAAAGGCCTCGGCCTAATGATTTGAGTCCTACCTACTTGTGGCATTGTCGTTTGGGTCATATAAGTGATAAGCGCATGAAGAAGCTCCATTCTGATGGACTTCTAACTTCGTTTGATTTTGAATCATACGAGACATGTGAGGCTTGCTTGCTAGGCAAGATGACCAAGACGCCTTTCACAGGATTTCTTGAGAGAGCAGTAGACTTATTGGAACTCGTACATAGTGATGTATGCGGACCAATGAGCACGACGGCTAGAGGAGGATTCCAATACTTCATAACTTTCACTGATGATTTTAGTAGATATGGCTATGTCTACTTGATGAGGCACAAGTCTGAGACCTTTGAAAAGTTCAAGGAATTTCAGAATGAAGTTGAAAATCAGCGTGGCAAGAAAATTAAGGCCTTACGATCTGATCGTGGAGGCGAGTATTTGAGCCACGAGTTTAGCAATCATCTAAAGAGTTGCGGAATTGTTCCACAACTTACGCCGCCTGGAACACCTCAGAGAAATGGTGTGTCCGAGCGACGTAATCGAACTTTGTTAGACATGGTTCGATCAATGATGAGCCAGTCGGACCTACCGTTGTCATTTTGGGGATACGCTCTAGAAACAACAGCTTTCACACTTAATAGGGTACCATCTAAATCCGTAGTTAAGACACCATATGAGATGTGGACTGGAAAGGTTCCTAGTTTGTCTTTTCTAAAGATTTGGGGATGTGAAGTGTTTGTCAAGCGACTTCAGTCAGACAAGATCACACCCAAGTCGGATAAGTGCATTTTCGTGGGATATCCAAAGGAAACTTTGGGATATTATTTCTACAACCGATCAGAAGGCAAAGTGTTTGTCGCTCGGAACGGGGTTTTCCTAGAGAAAGAGTTTCTCAAAGGAGAAAAGAGTGGAAAGACAGTGCATCTTGAAGAAGTTCAAGATGAGCCAATCGGGCAAGAATCAATGAGTGATGCTAACGTAGCAGAACAAGTTGAGATACCCATGGCAAGAGAAGCACCGCCACAACCACGAAGGTCGGCAAGGCTCCGCGAAATGCGGGAAATATTATTGTTGGACAATGATGAGCCTGCGACATATGCAGAAGCAATGATGGACCCAGACTCCGAAAAATGGCAGAGTGCCATGCAATCCGAAATAGAGTCCATGGGAGACAATCATGTTTGGAACTTGGTTGACCCGCCTGATGGTGTTAAAGCCATAGAGTGCAAGTGGATCTATAAGAAGAAAAAGGACATGGATGGAAATGTTCACATCTACAAAGCACGACTTGTCGCAAAAGTTTTTGACAAGTTCAAGGAGTTGACTATGACGAGACCTTCTCGCCCGTAGTGATGCTTAAGTCCATTCGGATTATTCTAGCTATAGCTGCATATTTTGATTATGAGATATGGCAGATGGATGTCAAGACAGCTTTCCTGAATGGAAACCTAGCTGAGGACGTGTATATGATACAGCCCGAGGGTTTTGTCGATCCGAAAAATGCTGAAAAGGTATGCAAGCTTCAGAGATCCATTTATGGATTGAAGCAAGCATCTAGGAGTTGGAACATTCGTTTTGATGAAGTGGTCAAAGGGTTTGACTTCACCAAGAACGAAGAAGAGTCTTGTGTTTACAAGAAGGTTAGTGGGAGCTCTGTAGTATTTCTAATCTTATATGTGGATGACATATTACTGATTGGAAATAACATTCCTATGCTTGAGTCCGTAAAGGCTTCACTGAAAAATAGTTTTTCGATGAAGGACTTAGGGGAAGCGGCATATATTCTGGGTATTAAGATCTATAGAGATAGATCGAGAAGGCTTATAGGTTTAAGCCAAGATACTTACATTGACAAAGTGTTGAAGCGGTTCAGCATGGAAGAGGCAAAGAAAGGGTTCTTGCCTATGTCACATGGCATACATCTCAGCAAGACTCAGTGTCCTTCGACTGCTGATGAGCGGGATCGCATGAGTAGAGTGCCATATGCCTCGGCTATTGGATCTATCATGTATGCAATGATAAGTACTCGCCCAGATGTTTCATATGCGCTAAGTATGACAAGTAGACACCAATCTGATCCAGGTGAGAGTCACTGGACAGCGGTGAAAAACATTCTTAAGTACTTAAGAAGGACTAAAGATATGTTCCTCGTCTATGGAGGTCAGGAGGAGCTCGTTGTAACAGGTTACACCGATGCTAGTTTCCAAACCGACAGAGATGATTCAAAGTCACAATCAGGATTTGTGTTCACGCTAAATGGTGGTGCTGTTAGTTGGAAGAGTTCCAAGCAGGAGACGGTGGCCGATTCTACGACAGAAGCCGAGTACATCGTGGCTTCGGAAGCCGCGAAGGAAGGTGTTTGGATAAGGAATTTCCTCATTGAGCTTGGTGTGTTCCCGAATGCGTCCAGCCCATTGAATCTCTACTGTGATAACAATGGGGCAATTGCGCAAGCAAAGGAGCCAAGGAACCACAAGAAGAACAAACACGTAATGCGGCGATTTCATCTCATTCGAGACTTCGTTAACCGGGGTGAGATCAAGATATGCAAAATACACACGGATCTGAACATTTCTGATCCGTTGACAAAACCACTCCCGCAGGCTAAGCATGATGCGCATGTAAGAGCTATGGGTATTAGGTACCTTCTAGATTGACTCTAGTGCAAGTGGGAGACTGTTGGAGGTATGCCCTAGAGGCAATCATAGAGATGATGATATTCCATTTGTATCCATGATTTGTATATTGTGTTCATTGAATATCCATTAAAGGCTACTTGAATTGATTTGCAATTATGTGAATTGTATGTGAAACTCTTTACTTGTATGGTTATTCTAAAGTTGTCCCTAGTCGGAGTTCATGTGAGGACACACATGAATATTAGACTAGCACATGTATTAGTTGATGACTATGTTTCACAAGTCATGGACATGGAGATGTTGAACTAATAATGTGGACACATGTGGAGACATGTGTTAGGACTAACCCAACACGAGAAGTAGTTCTCTCTTTAAACAACATATACGCTTTGTCCTTAGACCTGAGATTGTCGCATGTATTCTAGATGTGGATTGACCAACTTAGGGGCTATCAAACGCTACGCCGTAACAGGGTAGTTATAAAGGTAGCTTTCGGGTTTGTCAAGAAGCATGCTATGAGACATGGTCAATCAAGATGGGATTTGCCCCTCTCTGATTGAGAGTGATATCTCTGGGCCCCTCGAGTGATCGGATCCGAAAATGCATGGCCATGCTACGTACGGTTAAGAGTTAACCTACAAAGGGATTCCGAATCACAGGATCGAGAAAGAGCGGTCGGCTTGAAGCTAGACCAAATATCGTGAGGCAAAGGGAATAGCATGTATATTATGTTGTGGTGGTTCGTCTGATATGATCTTCGTGTGCGTATAGGAGTTGGCACGTCTTGCTAGAGGCCGCTACCGACTATTGGGCCGAGTAGGAGTACTCGGGCCATGTCTATACGTATCCGAACCCATAGGGTCACACACTTAAGGGGCTGGAAGCCCAATTCGGATCTGATCCGAGTTGGATTAGGTTTAGGAGTACTAATGGGCCTCGGATCCAGAGGCCTATCAGGAACCCCTATAAATAGAGGGGTGGGGGCGCCCTAGGGTTTCACACCTTTTGGCGAAACACTTCTGCCGCGCCTCCCACGCCCTCGCCTGTTGCAACTCGCGGATCTAGCAATCCGGCTTGCGACGCTTCCTCCCTGCACGTGTGGATACCTTGGAGGTGTTGCGCCTGCAGCACTTGGACGAGCCATCGACGAGCCGCCGACGAGCCACGACGAGCCGACGACGAGCCGCGGCACCGGAGGCGATCTTGCTGTGCACGTGGACGAGCTGCTGAGGAGCTGCTGGACGTGATCGACTACGTACGACTACGTTGATCGACTACGTACGACTACGTGATCGTCTTCACTGCACCGACGCATATCTACATTCTCCGCACCAGTAGTGCGTCGAGTGGTAATCCCGTGATCCTTATACGGCAGTTCTTCCTGGTTATACGTGGTAGAAATTTTGATTTGCGCTAGCGTAGCCTACCTCGTATCCCAACACCTTCTTCTTCCAAGAATTGCCCTTCTTCTTAAAGCTAGGCTTGTTCTGTATCGCCATCACATGGCTGGTACTAGCGCTTTTCTTGATGTCAGCCTCTGCTGTTTTAAGCATGCCACACAGCTCATTCAGACCCTTCTCCGTCCCATGCATATGGTAGTTCGAGATGAAGTTCCCATAGCTAGGCGGAAGAGACGAAAGAATGAAATCAGTGGCCAACTCTTGGCCCAGTGGGAAGCCTAGCTTCTCCAACCGTTGAGTGTAACCAACCATCTTGATTACGTGTGGTCCTACTGCTGCGCCTTCTGCTAGCTTGCTCTCAACAAAGGCCTTAGACACATTGAACCTTTCAGTCCTGGCCTGTGTTTGGAACATGTCTCTAAGCGCCACGATCATATCGTGCGCCTCATGGTTTGTTTCGAACTGCATCTGCAGCTCGGGTTCTATGCAAGCAAGCATAAGGCAGCTTACTTCGAGGTTAGCATCACATGCTTTCTTGTAAGCATTCTTAGCAGCAGCGGGTGCATCATCAGCAGGTTCTTCTGGTAGTGGGTTGTCTAGAACATCTTCCTTTTTCTCAGCCCTGAGAACAATTCTCAGGTTGCGGATCCAATCCGAGTAATTTGTTCCATTCAACTTGTCCTTCTCAAGGACCGAACGCAAAGCAAACGGTGTAGTGCTGCTAGGTGCCATTTAATCTACAACAAAAGTAATGCAAAATACACTAAGACAAACGTATCCATGATAGAGCAAATTACATTAAACTATTTTAACAGAATCTACTCCCACTAAAATCAATATCCCTCTATTGAAACTTAGTGATTCAGGATCCACAACTAACAAGATC
>NC_028450.1:13175228-13280269 GCF_000263155.2 Setaria italica | reverse complement strand
GTGTGTGACCCTATGGGTTCGGATACGTATAGACATGGCCCGAGTACTCGTACTAGACCCAATAGTCGGTAGCGGCACTTACATTACAGACAGGTGAACCATCAAGATTTAAAACAAATAATCCATTCACAATGGGTGCAAAAGCCATAAACATATTATTCTTAGAGATCACACAACCATTATTTTCACTCGCAAATGAATAACCATCCTTCATCAAGCATGAAGGAGACAAAATGTTTCGACTTAAACTAGGAACAAAATAACAATTATTCAACTCCATAATAAATCCTGACGGGAGGTGGAGTTGCATCGTCCCGACGGTCAAAGCAGCAACTCTTGCATTATTGCCCACGCGGAAATCAACTTCTCCTCTTTCCACGCTTCTACTTCTTATCATTCCCTGCATCGAATTGCAAATATGAGCAACCGATCCGGTATCAAATACCCAAGAATTAATAATTTTATCAGCGAGAAATATATTGTCTATAACATTAACAACAAACGTACCTGAGGTAGAAGTACTCTTACTTCCGCCATTCTTCAAGGAAGCTAGGTACTGCTTGCAGTTTCTCTTCCAGTGACCAAGTTCATGACAGTAAAAGCACTCTTTGTCTGGAGCAGGTCCAGGTCCAGCTTTAACCTTGGGCGGTGGGTTTGGCTTGGACGTTCCAGCCTTGCCCTTCTTCTTCCAAGAATTGCCCTTCTTCTTAAAGCTGGGCTTGTTCTGTATCGCCATCACATGGCTGGTACTAGCGCTTTTCTTGATGTCAGCCTCTGCTGTTTTAAGCATGCCACACAGCTCATTCAGACCCTTCTCCGTCCCATGCATATGGTAGTTCGAGATGAAGTTCCCATAGCTAGGCGGAAGAGACGAAAGAATGAAATCAGTGGCCAACTCTTGGCCCAGTGGGAAGCCTAGCTTCTCTAACCGTTGAGTGTAACCAACCATCTTGATTACGTGTGGTCCTACTGCTGCGCCTTCTGCTAGCTTGCTCTCAACAAAGGCCTTAGACACATTGAACCTTTCAGTCCTGGCCTGTGTTTGGAACATGTCTCTAAGCGCCACGATCATATCGTGCGCCTCATGGTTTGTTTCGAACTGCATCTGCAGCTCGGGTTCCATGCAAGCAAGCATAAGGCAGCTTACTTCGAGGTTAGCATCACATGCTTTCTTGTAAGCATTCTTAGTAGCAGTGGGTGCATCATCAGCAGGTTCTTCTGGTAGTGGGTTGTCTAGAACATCTTCCTTTTTCTCAGCCCTGAGAACAATTCTCAGGTTTCGGATCCAATCCGAGTAGTTTGTTCCATTCAACTTGTCCTTCTCAAGGACCGAACGTAAAGCAAACGGTGTAGTGCTGCTAGGTGCCATTTAATCTACAACAAAGTAATGCAAAATACACTAAGACAAACGTATCCATGATAGAGCAAATTACATTAAACTATTTTAACAGAATCTACTCCCACTAAAATCAATATCCCTCTATTGAAACTTAGTGATTCAGGGTCCACAACTAACAAGTCTACTAATGAGCTTTAGCATCACCGCTAGCAAACGAGGTAGATCGGTAAGCAACTTTTGCTAATCATATCACATATGACTCCTATTGTTGGGTGACATCTCTATGTCTCGGCGCCCAACCTTTATGCCCCAAGGTCCTTAACCGTTAAGATAACCTCGTTAAGCAAAGCAACCCTTATGCGTGTAAGTGTCCGACACAAACCCGTCTAGTCAAGGAAAACTAGTGGCACCCTAATTTCATAAACCCACCACTAATTGTACAAGACATGGGACGGTGCAAGTTTTAGTTGGGAGGGCATACTAACTTAAAATTTGCGAGGGATCGTTCTACTTCTAACATCACAGCATGCAGAAAGTAAAACATAAACAGAATAGCATTCACACAGCTTGTGACACAGTATGGCCCGTTTTCATATGGTGATCTCCATCTCCATAGAACATGTTCACCATGGTGATCTCCATCTCCATGTTCCATGTGCGCCATCCTCCTGGTGATGAGTCCTCCAAGAACTAGAGCATGCTATTACGCCTAATAGCTAGTAAAGAATCTAGTAATGAAGATTACATAGTTGCTTGGATCATCACAGATTGGTACGCAGACCATTAAATACAATAAAGTGACAACACATATGGCTCCTGCCGTGTTGCCGTACGCGTGACACGCAGGTCACGAATGAGTTACACACATGCATCACATACACAAGGGGGTCATACTGATCACAAGATACATACATACATCCTGCAAAACAGAGTTAGGCGTCCTAACGTTCCAAACTTCGGAGGCCCGAAACTCCATCTTCCAAGCCGAATTTGGGAAATCTAATCTCGCCGAAAACGGCCAAGCCGTTGAAATTCATGTGTAACTTTTTCTGTAGATCAATTTTCGTATAAAAATCGCCCTGATCCGATATCGTACCGAAAAGTTACGGCTGATTTACCGAAGCATACGCATACGGCAAAATCCCGACTCCGGCAGTAGATCCCATCTACTATTGCACATCTAATGCGCCTGGCGTATGACCCTGGATCTAGATTCGACCAATCATATTGATCTTCGCTCACTGCAACTGGATTTACGTGTATCACTTAACTCCAATGGCGGAAACCGACCGGTAGGAGTATGTCGTTACACTACCATTGCAGCAAGGGCACGAAACCAGGACATAGATCAAACAGAAAACTCGCATATCTCCATATGCACACATCCCGAATCCAAAACTAAGCAGCTATGGCTCTGATACCACTGTTGGGATACGAGGTAGGCTACACTAGCGTAAATCAAAATTTCTACCGCGTATAACCAGGAAGAACTGCTGTATAAGGATCACGGGATTACCACTCGACGCACTACTGGTGCGGAAGATGTAGATATGCGTCGATGCAGTGAAGACGATCACGTAGTCGTACGTAGTCGATCAACGTAGTCGTACGTAGTCGATCACGTCACGTCCAGCAGCTCCTCAGCAGATCGTCCACGTGCAGCAAGATCGCCTCCGGTGCCGCGGCTCGTCGTCGGCTCGTCGTGGCTCGTCGGCGGCTCGTCGATGGCTCGTCCAAGTGCTACAGGCGCAACACCTCCAAGGTATCCACACGTGCAGGGAGGAAGCGTCGCAAGCCGGACTGCTAGATCCGCGAGTTGCAACAGGCGAGGGCGTGGGAGGCGCGGCAGGTATGTTTCGCCAAAAAGGTGTAAACCCTAGGGCGCCCCACCCCTCTATTTATAGAGGTTCCTGATGGGCCTCTGGATCCGAGGCCCATTAGTACTCCTAAACCTAATCCAACTCGGATCAGATCCGAATTGGGCTTCCAGCCCCTTAAGTGTGTGACCCTATGGGTTCGGATACGTATAGACATGGCCCGAGTACTCGTACTAGGCCCAATAGTCGGTAGCGGCCTCTAGCAAGATGTGTCAACTCCTATACGCACACGAAGATCATATCAGACGAACCATCATAACATAATATACATGCTATTCCCTTTGCCTCACGATATTTGGTCTAGCTTCAAGCCGACCGCTCTTTCTCGATCCTGTGATTCGGAATCCCTTTGTAGGTTAACTCTTAACCGTACGTAGCATGGCCATGCATTTTCGGATCCGATCACTCGAGGGGCCCAGAGATATCACTCTCAATCAGAGAGGGGCAAATCCCATCTTGATTGACCATGTCTCATAGCATGCTTCTTGACAAACCCGAAAGCTACCTTTATAACTACCCTGTTACGGCGTAGCGTTTAATAGCCCCTAAGTATGTCGATCCACATCTAGAATACATGCGACAATCTCAGGTCTAAGGACAAAGCGTATATGTTGTTTAAAGAGAGAACTACTTCTCGTGTTGGGTCAGTCCTAACACATGTCTCCACATGTGTCCACATTATTAGTTCAACATCTCCATGTCCATGACTTGTGAAACATAGTCATCAACTAATACATGTGCTAGTCTAATATTCATGTGTGTCCTCACATGAACTCCGACTAGGGACAACTTTAGAATAACCATACTAGTAAAGAGTTTCACATACAATTCACATAATTGCAAATTAATTCAAGTAGCCTTTAATGGATATTCAATGAACACAATATACAAATCATGGATACAAATGGAATATCATCATCTCTATGATTGCCTCTAGGGCATACCTCCAACAGTTTGAAGGGGACTCAATTGGTTTCTAGATTGATTAGATCTGTTGGGTCAGGATTCCCTATGGGGCCTAAGCAGATAAGTCCGGGCTTGTCGTCTATAGTAATAGTGATCCTATTCCTAAGTTCCTGAGGATGCGGAAATTTCTAGATTAGATGAGAAAAGCAAGAATGCAGGAAGAATGGTGAAAGATGGGAAACGTACCTCAGGGATTGAAGAAAGAGTCACCATGAATAAAGCGGGACTGCGACTTGAAACAACCACTAAAGAACACGGAAAGCCGTCGGAGGTCGCTGTTTCGCTCAGGGAAGGAGAAGAACAGGGTCTATTTAGTTGTGCGAGAAGGTGAACCGATGTAAGAGGGACATGATGGCCATGAGTTTATAGGCTGGCCTGAGAAGGGTATGTATGGCATTTTATCCGCCGTCCGTGCGAAATCCAAGAGGCTGTTTTTCGCAGACGCTTTTTTCAGGCAGGCGAATCATGGCCGAGAGAATTTCGGAGCAAGAAGATATGTTTTACTCCGAAACTGGGGGCCATGTGTTGATGTCATTTTTTGACACGTATCAAAAGTTGGTGTCAAAGGGAAGCAGAGATGCTGATGCCTGACAGAGGTGTAACGGCTAGTAAAATCGACCGATGGAGTTACAGTAGTTCAGCCGATGGAATCATAGAGGTTCGACCGATGAAGACAGGAGGATTCGACTGATGAAGATAGGAGGATTCGGCTGATGGGAGCTGATGGGGTCTAGCCGATGCAAGCAGGAGGGTTCTAGCCGATCAGAGATGTTGGAGCTTCGACCGATAAGAGACAAAAGAGTCTTGATCAGCGACGAGGTTGCAAGATGGTGGATATAGGGTTTGCTAATAGAGGCTAAATTCGTTTTCGACTTTTGTACGAGTTGTTTTGTTTAGAAAGTTTGTTTCTTTGGTTATAGATATTGTATTGCGGCATAATCGACTAGGACTAGGAGTCTTTGAGTTTAGGATATAAATAAGACCCTGCGAGGTCTGAAAAAGATGTACACACACAAACAAACAAATCTATTTTATTCACAATTTATTTTCAAGTTTGTGACTTCGCCAAAGTTCTATTCTTCCTCATGAGTTCTTCCAAGCTAGCAGGGCTGCATCATCTTGATCTCCGGCTAGATTGTAAGTTCTACGTTTATCAAGTAATTTTTAGGCTTTAACTTCCGGCGCATCGCTGTTGTTTCGTCTAGATTTATTCATCAAATTATCGATATTTGCTAGATTTGCAAACTTATTTGTTTAAATCTTGTTGCTTTAGCTTTTATCACTACTACCTAGCTTGGAATAGATTTCAATCGGCTTCTTACCCTGTTTTTCAATTAAGAACTATTTTATAGACGACTAGATCTGTTTCAGGTGTTGTTCGCGTAGCATTGTTTAGGTTGTATTTCAACAGTTCTTTTGCATTGATTACGCATACATCGGCTGATTTAGCTGATTGTCTTTTTCTGTATCGGCTACCTAGTCGTTTACGATCTCCTGGAGCTAATCGGAACACCAGTCGATTTGCTCTCGAATTTAACGTCTTCTTTGCCCTTGGAGGTCAAATTGACTGGCACGCCTTGGATCGAGAGGGTTACAACCTGTATTTGAGCGAAACAGATCTCTCAGGTTTCATGTGTTAGTACATTTCGTGTGTTAGTACGTGAAGGTCATCGTCTGATTTTTACGTCAACAATATGTATTTAAGATAGTATATATCTAGGTGCAATCGAAAAGCTATGTATGTAGAAAGCAAACACGAAAAGTAATTTGGGACGGAGGGAGTAGTTGTAGTTCACACTATAATATGGAGTAGATATAAACGTTCATATGTTACAGTGACCATATGAGATATAGTTCCTCTATTCTAAATTCTATTCATTTTGATTTTTTAGATTCATAGTTTTTGCTATGCACCTAGATATATGCTATATCTAGATACGTAGCAAAAGTCATGTATCTAGAAAAGATAAAATGAATAGCAATTTGGGACAGAGGAACCACTCTACTAAATTAGTTAAAAGATATCTTTGGAGATATCCTTCGCACATTTGACATGATATTTACAAGTAGTGAATCGAATTCGGACATGCACCAATGTTTTTTACTACATGATATTTAACTTTTCCCACAATAAAAACACCGTCAGCTAGCCATTTTTTCTTGACTGGCGTGAAATCTAGTGGCGAGGGGGTATCTCGTTAGTGATGCTTCGAAAATGCAATAAAATGCCAAAAAAAATTTGGTAATCATAATCGGAAATAGAACTGCAGTTGTTTTCTCTTCACAGAATTTCAACAACAAATCCGTTCGTGGCCCACCACACAGTTCCTGATTAATGAAAACGTTTTCTTTGCTAAATGTTGAGTTATGGTTTTGGAAAAAAAAATTACTTTTGTAGCACCCAAAGATCACTATTTCTGAAAAATAACTCTAACACCAGCAAGGGTGGCATAGTTTATTTAATATTACTGGGCAATTGTGTATGCAAGTGTTTGGATGATATGTTGGGAAACAGTAGAGGATGAACGTTGATTCAAGGAAAAGAAGTTGAAGGGCCGTGGAGCATCTTTGATCAGGTCGGCATAACAATGTTCGGATCCCGTTGTTCATCTTTTAAGCATGTTGGCTGTGGAGCCATTTAACACCTAACGTGTCTGAACACCATTTAGAACCGGTTCGATCCACCACGCATTAGTGCCGGCTATAAGTCCAGCCAGTACTAAGCGTCATCAACGAAGGTTGACTCTCCAGTAATGCATGTTGATGTTTTTCGGTAAAATCTTGTTGCCATGACACTTTGACCAATAGCTCAGTCACTGCATGTTTAATGACTTACGTATCGATCCACGGAGTCCTATGTCCCTACGTGGGATACGTGGTGCTGGAAGCGTAAAAAGCAGATAATGGCAGATCGATACGATGACCAAAATGCAACAACCGACGCCTTTTTCAAAATTGTATAGGTATATACATTTCTAGTACACATTTCTAGTACACATTTTGATATGCACCTAGATATATAGGTATGTCTAGATACATAGTAAAAGTGATGTATTTAGAAAAGTTAAAATGAATAGTAATTTGAGACGGAGGGAGTAATTCGGAAGCAGAATAAGATAAGATACATCACGAACATACACGACAGTACAGTAATTTGGTCACCGACGACAGCCTTGATGAGCTGTCAACCAGCAGTTTCTTGCGGGCCGGCCAACTTATTGGGCCGTTAGCTGTCCAAACGTTGCTATTCGCTGGAGAAGCGAAATTAGTCCATGCATCCTACGTGGAGCCATGTCGGAAGGAGGACCCACTTATCGAGACGTTCAGGCTTTTTCCAACAAGGTCAACGGAAGCTCGCAAAGTGATGTATGACGAAATTGACCATGCACCGGATTAAATCCGAATCTTTTATTTACCTTATGAAAAAGTCCATTTAAATCTGATACTAAATATCAATCGGGGTATCCAAAACTAATGGCATGTTTGTTTATCCCAGCTTATATAATCCAGCCTATATGCGTGAAAAATAAATAAAATAAGCTGACACCGAGAACTCACCTTCCATCCAATATTTTTTTATCCCGGTTATCTTTGGACACTACAAGATTCCACCTCTAATGCCACGCCACATGATTGCAACACCACTAATTCGGTTGCTATAGGAGAGTCTTATTGCAACCTTTCCATAAAATGGTTGCAATATGTACCTATAATGCAACAGACTAAATGTGTTGCAATATGTGTGGTTTGTCATTGCAACAGGCATGTGCTACTGCAACCATTTAAGAATTTTGTTGCAATTAGTTGGCATTATTGCCGTGGCACTTTTGAGTTGCAATAGTATTGATTTTCGTTGGAATTACTTGGTGTTATTGCAACTATATTGGATTTGATTGCTTTTGCTTGTAACTATTGCTATGGTTTTTCTGAGTTGCAATAATCTTCCATGGTGTTGCAATTTCTAGGGTGGTTATTGCAACAAGAATTCTGAATGGATGCAATAGCATGTTCCTATTGCCACGGTTTTCTGGGGTTGTAATAATATTCTATGGCGTTGCAATTGTTAGGTACTTATTACAACTACAATCCTAAATGGACGCAATATGATGTTAATATTGCCACGTTTTTTGTGTTGCTATAGACTACCCTGATGCAATGGCCTAAAAGTGTTGCAATATACCAAAAATGGTTGCAATAAACAAAATGCTCTCGCATTGGACTACCCCTAATGCAATAGTCTAAAAATGTTGCAATATACCAAAAATGGTTGCAGCAGGAAGGATTTGATCCCAGGAATTAAAGTACAAGCAAACCCTCATCTACCACTGGGTACTGTGGTGTGTTCAACATTAAGCAACATTTACGTTACTTATTTACATGATGAAGATGGCTAATTCACTTCATTTTTCAACATGGATAATCACCATCCGCATCTTCTATGACAATTTCAAAAATAAAAAATTATCTAGTTTGCTGATATTTGTGCTTCTGATAGAAAACAACATAAGTATAACAGTTTAAAGACCAACTCCAGCTATTCATTATCCCGGACAATGTGATAGTTTTCAACAAAAAATCCAGAAACATATCACTATTGAATAAAAGATAATTATCTAAAAAAAATCATCTTCTAGGCTTTCTACAATAGTGTTGTGCTAGGTAGGGAAAAAGAAAAAAAAATAGTTTACAAGACAATTTATTCAGCCTGAATTTCAGTTTTATTAAAATTTCTATAATTTTTATTGCACAGGAAACTAAAAAAAGCTCTGGCAAAACAGCATAAGTGCGCTCAACAAGAATCGAACCCAGAACCTTTGGCAAAACAGCATAAGTGCGCTCAACAAGAATCAAACCCAGAATCTAAGGTTATAAAGGGCAAAGAACCTACCACTATAGTAATGCTGTATATGTGATGTGCTCCAGTGTTAGATCTGTTTTAAAGTTTAAAACAAGCAGTTAAGCTAAAATGAGGCAAAAAAAGCACAACTGCGCTCACCAATAATTGAACTGGCAACCTGCCGTGCCTCAAGCACCAGATGAACCACCAAGCAACATCTTTGTTTATGGGGTTTGTGGGGCTGATAGTATTAATATAATGGTACGTATGACCGGTGGGTTCAGCTGGCCTGTGCGTATGACCATGCACAGGCATGCTGTGCCGCCTGCCGGCGTGCAGCTGCCGGCCTGCTGAGCTCATCTTGCTCTTTTTAATCCGGAGATACAAATTGTAAGTAGTATTTCTCTTTTATAAGAACTCCAAATTAGATGTTTTTTAGAATTAAATTATGCTCTTTCATTTAGTGATGTATTGCTTTATGTTAATGCTATTGAGTAAAATGCACACGTGGTCCCTAAACTTCCGTGAGTATGTCACTTAGATCCATTAATTTGGAAAATGCATTTTTAGGTACACGAACTTTTAAAGTTGTTCGTAGGTCCACATCCATCCACGTATGCACCTACTGCTTACATAGCATGGTGATGTGGCTTTGTGAGGCTTGTCTCGGCCGGGGCATTTCTATGACACAAATCACAGGATCATGTATCTGTTCTTCATTATAATAGGGCCAAATTACGAGGCTGGCAATAAAAAACCAAATGCGTCCAACACATCACCCAACTATCGCGTAGCGTGTTGGTGAGGTGCTCGAGTCTTAACTTTGGAGACCCTGGTTCGATTCCCCCGTTGCGTATCTTTTAATTTTTTTCCCAATTTCCAGTGGGCACAGCCGGTGGCCTGTTGGAGGTATGCCCTAGTGGCAATCATAGAAATGATGATATTCCATTTGTATCCATATTTTATATTGTGTTCCTTGAATATCCATTAAAGGCTACTTGAATTGATTTGCAATTATGTGAATTGTATGTGAAACTCTTTACTTGTATGGTTATTCTAAAGTTGTCCCTAGTCGGAGTTCATATGAGGACACACACGAATATTAGACTAATACATGTATTAGTTGATGACTATGTTTCACAAGTCATGGATATGGAGATGTCAAACTAATAATGTAGGCGTATGTGGACACATATGCGAGGACTGACCCAACACGAGAAGTAGTTCTCTCTTTACACAACATGTACGCTTTGTCCTTAGACCTGACATTGTCGCATGTACTCAAGATGTGAATCGTCTTACTTAGGGGCTATCAAACGCTACACCGTAACAGGGTGGTTAAAAAGGTAGCTTTCGGATTTGTCAAGAAGCATGCTGTGAGGCATGGTCAAATCAAAATGGGATTTGCCCCTCTCTAATTGAGAGTGATATCTCTGAGCCCCTCGAGTGATCGGATCCGAAAATACATGGCCATGCTAATAACGGTTAAGAGTTAACCTACAAAGGGATTCCGAATCACAGGATCGAGAAAGACCAAGTATCATGAGGCAAAGGGACTAGCAAGTACGTGATGTCGTGACAGTTCGTCTGATATGATCTTCGTGTGCGTATAAGAGTTGGCACGTCTTGCTAGAGGTCGCTGTTGGAGGTATGCCCTAGAGGCAATCATAGAGATGATGATATTCCATTTGTATCCATGATTTGTATATTGTGTTCATTGAATATCCATTAAAGGCTACTTGAATTGATTTGCAATTATGTGAATTGTATGTGAAACTCTTTACTTGTATGGTTATTCTAAAGTTGTCCCTAGTCGGAGTTCATGTGAGGACACACATGAATATTAGACTAGCACATGTATTAGTTGATGACTATGTTTCACAAGTCATGGACATGGAGATGTTGAACTAATAATGTGGACACATGTGGAGACATGTGTTAGGACTAACCCAACACGAGAAGTAGTTCTCTCTTTAAACAACATATACGCTTTGTCCTTAGACCTGAGATTGTCGCATGTATTCTAGATGTGGATTGACCAACTTAGGGGCTATCAAACGCTACGCCGTAACAGGGTAGTTATAAAGGTAGCTTTCGGGTTTGTCAAGAAGCATGCTATGAGACATGGTCAATCAAGATGGGATTTGCCCCTCTCTGATTGAGAGTGATATCTCTGGGCCCCTCGAGTGATCGGATCCGAAAATGCATGGCCATGCTACGTACGGTTAAGAGTTAACCTACAAAGGGATTCCGAATCACAGGATCGAGAAAGAGCGGTCGGCTTGAAGCTAGACCAAATATCGTGAGGCAAAGGGAATAGCATGTATATTATGTTGTGGTGGTTCGTCTGATATGATCTTCGTGTGCGTATAGGAGTTGGCACGTCTTGCTAGAGGCCGCTACCGACTATTGGGCCGAGTAGGAGTACTCGGGCCATGTCTATACGTATCCGAACCCATAGGGTCACACACTTAAGGGGCTGGAAGCCCAATTCGGATCTGATCCGAGTTGGATTAGGTTTAGGAGTACTAATGGGCCTCGGATCCAGAGGCCTATCAGGAACCCCTATAAATAGAGGGGTGGGGGCGCCCTAGGGTTTCACACCTTTTGGCGAAACACTTCTGCCGCGCCTCCCACGCCCTCGCCTGTTGCAACTCGCGGATCTAGCAATCCGGCTTGCGACGCTTCCTCCCTGCACGTGTGGATACCTTGGAGGTGTTGCGCCTGCAGCACTTGGACGAGCCATCGACGAGCCGCCGACGAGCCACGACGAGCCGACGACGAGCCGCGGCACCGGAGGCGATCTTGCTGTGCACGTGGACGAGCTGCTGAGGAGCTGCTGGACGTGATCGACTACGTACGACTACGTTGATCGACTACGTACGACTACGTGATCGTCTTCACTGCACCGACGCATATCTACATTCTCCGCACCAGTAGTGCGTCGAGTGGTAATCCCGTGATCCTTATACGGCAGTTCTTCCTGGTTATACGTGGTAGAAATTTTGATTTGCGCTAGCGTAGCCTACCTCGTATCCCAACACCTTCTTCTTCCAAGAATTGCCCTTCTTCTTAAAGCTAGGCTTGTTCTGTATCGCCATCACATGGCTGGTACTAGCGCTTTTCTTGATGTCAGCCTCTGCTGTTTTAAGCATGCCACACAGCTCATTCAGACCCTTCTCCGTCCCATGCATATGGTAGTTCGAGATGAAGTTCCCATAGCTAGGCGGAAGAGACGAAAGAATGAAATCAGTGGCCAACTCTTGGCCCAGTGGGAAGCCTAGCTTCTCCAACCGTTGAGTGTAACCAACCATCTTGATTACGTGTGGTCCTACTGCTGCGCCTTCTGCTAGCTTGCTCTCAACAAAGGCCTTAGACACATTGAACCTTTCAGTCCTGGCCTGTGTTTGGAACATGTCTCTAAGCGCCACGATCATATCGTGCGCCTCATGGTTTGTTTCGAACTGCATCTGCAGCTCGGGTTCTATGCAAGCAAGCATAAGGCAGCTTACTTCGAGGTTAGCATCACATGCTTTCTTGTAAGCATTCTTAGCAGCAGCGGGTGCATCATCAGCAGGTTCTTCTGGTAGTGGGTTGTCTAGAACATCTTCCTTTTTCTCAGCCCTGAGAACAATTCTCAGGTTGCGGATCCAATCCGAGTAATTTGTTCCATTCAACTTGTCCTTCTCAAGGACCGAACGCAAAGCAAACGGTGTAGTGCTGCTAGGTGCCATTTAATCTACAACAAAAGTAATGCAAAATACACTAAGACAAACGTATCCATGATAGAGCAAATTACATTAAACTATTTTAACAGAATCTACTCCCACTAAAATCAATATCCCTCTATTGAAACTTAGTGATTCAGGATCCACAACTAACAAGTCTACTAGTGAGCTTTAGCATCACCGCTAGCAAACGAGGTAGATTGGTAAGCAACTTTTGCTAATCATATCACATATGACTCCTGTTGTTGGGTGACATCTCTATGTCTCGGCGCCCAACCTTTATACCCCAAGGTCCTTAACCGTTAAGATAACCTTGTTAAGCAAACCAACCCTTATGCGTGTAAGTGTCCGACACAAACCCGTCTAGTCAAGGAAAACTAGTGGCACCCTAATTTCATAGACCCACCACTAATTGTACAAGACATGGGACGGTGCAAGTTTTAGTTGGGAGGGCATACTAACTTAAAATTTGTGAGGGATCGTTCTACTTCTAACATCACAGCATGCAGAAAGTAAAACATAAACAGAATAGCATTCACACAGCTTGTGACACAGTATGGCCCGTTTTCATATGGTGATCTCCATCTCCATAGAACCTGTTCACCATGGTGATCTCCATCTCCATGTTCCATGTGCGCCATCCTCCTGGTGATGAGTCCTCCAAGAACTAGAGCATGCTATTACGCCTAATAGCTAGTAAAGAATCTAGTAATGAAGATTACATAGTTGCTTGGATCATCACAGATTGGTACGCAGACCATTAAATACAATAAAGTGACAACACATATGGCTCCTGCCGTGTTGCTGTACGCGTGACACGCAGGTCACGAATGAGTTACACACATGCATCACATACACAAGGGGGCCATACTAACCACAAGATACATACATACATCCTGCAAAACAGAGTTAGGCGTCCTAACGTTCCAAACTTCGGAGGCCCAAAACTCCATCTTCCAAGCTGAATTTGGGAAATCTAATCTCACCGAAAACGGCCATGCCGTTGAATTTCATGTGTAACGTTTTCTGTAGATCAATTTTCGTATAAAAATCGCCCCGATCCGAGATCGTACCGAAAAGTTACGGCTGATTTACCGAAGCATACGCATACGGCAAAATCCCGACCCCGGCAGTAGATCCCATCTACTATTGCACATCTAATGCGCCTGGCGTGTGACCCTGGATCTCGATTCGACCAATCATATTGATCTTCGCTCACTGCAACTGGATTTACGTGTATCACTTAACTCCGATGGCGGAAACCGACCGGTAGGAGTATGTTGTTACACTACCATTGCAGCAAGGGCACGAGACCAGGACATAGATCAAACAGAAAACTCGCATATCTCCATATGCACACATCCCAAATCCAAAACTAAGCAGCTACGGCTCTTGATACCACTGTAGGGATACGAGGTAGGCTACACTAGCGCAAATCAAAATTTCTACAGCGTATAACCAGGAAGAACTGCCGTATAAGGATCACGGGATTACCACTCGACGCACTACTGGTGCGGAAGATGTAGATATGCGTCGATGCAGTGAAGACGATCACGTAGTCGTACGTATTCGATCAACGTAGTCGTACGTAGTCGATCACGTCACGTCCAGCAACTCCCACGTGCAGCAAGATCGCCTCCGGTGCCGCGGCTCGTCGTCGGCTCGTCGCGGCTCGTCGGCGGCTCGTCGATGGCTCGTCCAAGTGCTGCAGGCGCAACACCTCCAAGGTATCCACACGTGCAGGGAGGAAGCGTCGCAAGCCGGACTGCTAGATCCGTGAGTTGTAACAGGCGAGGGCGTGGGAGGCGCGGCAGATGTGTTTCGCCAAAAGGTGTAAACCCTAGGGCGCCCCCACCCCTCAATTTATAGAGGTTCCTGATGGGCCTCTGGATCCGAGGCCCATTAGTACTCCTAAACCTAATCCAACTCGGATCAGATCCGAATTGGGCTTCCAGCCCCTTAAGTGTGTGACCCTATGGGTTCGGATACGTATAGACATGGCCCGAGTACTCCTACTCGGCCCAATAGTCGGTAGCAGCCTCTAGCAAGACGTGCCAACTCCTATACGCACATGAAGATCATATCAGACGAACCATCACAACATAATATACATGCTATTCCCTTTGCCTCACGATATTTGGTCTAGCTTCAAGCCGACCGCTCTTTCTCGATCCTGTGATTCGGAATCCCTTTGTAGGTTAACTCTTAACCGTACGTAGCATGGCCATGCATTTTCGGATCCGATCACTCGAGGGGCCCAGAGATATCACTCTCAATCAGAGAGGGGCAAATCCCATCTTGATTGACCATGTCTCATAGCATGCTTCTTGACAAACCCGAAAGCTACCTTTATAACTACCCTGTTACGGCGTAGCGTTTGATAGCCCCTAAGTAGGTCGATCCACATCTGGAATACATGCGACAATCTCAGGTCTAAGGACAAAGCGTATATGTTGTTTAAAGAGAGAACTACTTCTCGTGTTGGGTCAGTCCTAACACATGTCTCCACATGTGTCCACATTATAAGTTCAACATCTCCACGTCCATGACTTGTGAAACATAGTCATCAACTAATACATGTGCTAGTCTAATATTCATGTGTGTCCTCACATGAACTCCGACTAGGGACAACTTTAGAATAACCATACAAGTAAAGAGTCTCACATACAATTCACATAATTGCAAATCAATTCAAGTAGCCTTTTAATGGATATTCAATGAACACAATATACAAATCATGGATACAAATGGAATATCATCATCTCTATGATTGCCTCTAGGGCATACCTCCAACACATTGCACAATCCGAAAGGCATTCTTCTATAAGCGAAAGTTCGATATGGACAAGTGAACGTGGTTTTATGCTCGTCATTTGGGTGTATAGGAATCTGAAAGAACCCGGAATATCCACCAAGATAGCAAAAGTGCGAATGCTTTGCTAACCTTTCAAGCATTTCATCGATGAAAGGCAAAGGGAACTCATCCTTCCTAGTTGCCTCGTTCAGCTTCCGGTAGTCAATGCACATCCTCGACCCTGTCATTGTCCTCTGATGGAATTAGATCACTCTTCTCATTTGTCATGACAGTAAGTCCACCTTTCTTCGGTACGTAATGCACTGGGCTGACCCATTCACTGTGTGATACTGGATAGATTATCCCAGCATTGAGAAATTTGATCACCTCTTTCTTCACTACGTCGCGCATGGCATGGCTTAGTCTTCTCTGTCCTTCCACAACTAGCTTATAATGATCATGTAATTGTATTCCATGAGTGTAGGAGGCTAGACTAATTCCTTTTAAGTCTTTGATCGTGTACCCAATTACTTTCTGGTGCTTCCTCAGTAAATTCAGCAACTTCTCAGTTTCTTCTTTGCTCAACTCGTCGCTAATGATAGTTGGATACGTCTTGTTGTTCCTCAAATATTTATATTTTAATCCCTTGGGTAATGGTCTTTGCTCAACATCTGGTGCTTGTGGTTCTTTTTGCATAAATTCTCCAATATCTTCAAATTTTCCTTCTTCCAGAGTTCCATATTGAGGTGACAATGCATCAGTTGTTTCTCCCAATTTGTTATCTTGGTCGTCCTCAATATTTTCCATTGCTCTTAGTAGAGGATCTCTAAAATTTTCAGCAAACCATACACTTTCTACCTCCTCATTATCAGGAGATATATGCAAATTTTTCCAAGATCAGGCAGAAAATCATAATTGCATTTGGCACCATCAAGATTAGTTATTACTTTTCCTTCTCCTGCATCAAGCACAACATTTACCAACTTGAGAAAAGGTATACCAAGGATTATATCATCATGTTTATCATGGCAAGCATCAATAACAAAGAAATCAGTTAGTATAGATTTATTGGAGATATTAACATTTAGATCTCTAAGCACACCCAAAGGTTTGGTTGTTTTACCATCTCCCATGATCAATTTAATTGGTGTTGGAGCAAGTTGCAAAGTTTTACTGAAAAGTTTATCATAAAGCTTTGAAGACGTAACACTTACATGTGCTCCTATATCGCAGAGTGCTTTGTCGATAATCTTCCCACTGATCATGCAATCAATATCTGGGCTAGACTGGCAAACGGTGATGCTTCAGGCTTTACTACCGTGACTTTCTTTACTTCAGCAACTTAATCTGGGTCTACTTCTTCGTCGAAAAGTTTTTGAATAATTTCTCCAGCTGTTTCCTTATCAAGCACATACCCAGTGTGTCTCTCCGGTGGAAAATTTGTCTCTATGGCGCTGGTTGACCCCTTTTGATTTGGATATGGCCTATGTTTACCAAATATCTCGCTAAAATCAATAGGAATCCAACTCCCGCAAGGGTCTTGCATTTGTCAGGCTTCGAGCTTCTAATGTTTCTGGTATGTCGTCTTTGATCCATCGGGCAGGTTCCTCCTTTATGTGTGCTGGTTCTTCTTCTTTTTGCACCACTGGTTCTTCCTTCTCATCCTTTTGGAGTTCTTTTTTGAAAATTCCAGCAACTATATATCCTTGATTTCCTTGCTCTTTTTTGCACTGCCGTCGATGCCGCATCGAGGATGGGGGAGGGATCCAGCCATGGATCTCCTGTCCCGCAGGTAACACGCCGGCGGCGGATGGAAGGTGCGTCTGATTGGATCGGAGGCCGGAGACGAGGTGAGGGCAGGGAGCTGCTAGGTCCTTTGGCTGTCGACGGGATGGGTGGAGGTGCTGATCAAGCGAGGGGGGCGGATGAGGGGATGGGGAAGCGGCACCGCATCGAGGTTGGGGAGGCGGCGACGGGGGTGGGTGGCAGTTTGAGAGAGAAAAAAAGGGAAACGGGAGGGGGAATAAAATGGAGGGCGGAGGCGGCGCAATGCGGATCAGGTGGATAGGGATGGTCGAAAAAAATGGGGGCGTGGGAGGAGCCGGACCGAAAGGGTGGTACTGCCATGTTTTATCCCCTTTTTACTTTTTTTTTAGCTGTAGAGATTGATGCTTGTTTTCAGAAGTATAGCCGCATGGTTTCATAGTCCAGGGATAGCAGCAGGCAGTCGACCATCAGGATTTCCATGCTTGTAGGCAAAACAATGACATTTTGCCGAAACCATCACTTGTACAGGTCTAACTAGAGGCGGGTGTCATCAGTTTCACTGAAAACTTGTGCCCAAGTCGATTAATTCGACCGACAGTAGCAGCAAATAGCTAGACATGCATTG
Organism: Setaria italica; assembly: GCF_000263155.2. Taxonomy (NCBI): domain Eukaryota; kingdom Viridiplantae; phylum Streptophyta; class Magnoliopsida; order Poales; family Poaceae; genus Setaria; species Setaria italica. The sequence continues at coordinate 13,262,336 of NC_028450.1, read as the reverse complement.
CAAAGTTAGTTGTAGGCTTGCAATCATAACTTGTGATCTCGACTTGATCAATTGCAGTAATATCGAAAATCCCATCTTTCTACAGAAAATGTTCAGTAAGACAGTAACATTGGTTCATTAAGGTCAGTACCAGCTGCAAAAATAAATTTACTGATAGTTTGGTTACCCCAAGCTTCTGGATATGTGATCCGATGGACCTGTGTCGTTGTCATCAAGTCTCAAAGTTGCTGCATCTTTTCATCTGTAACAGACAAACTGTAAGGCGACCTTGGGTGGCTTTGCTCTATTGTCACAGCCATTGCAACATTAACAACACTGATGGAAATATGAGCAGTAGTTCCGGTTGGAGAGAGTCATATCTCTCAAATATCCAACTGGGACTAAAGGTCCCCTCTTTAGTACCGAGTCACTCATCCGGGACTAAAGGGGCTGCCATGCAAGCACATGCACGTGGCCGCTTTAGCCCCGGTTGGAACTACCAACCGGTAAGACTTTTTTTTTACCCTAAATTCTTTTCCATATTAATGCTAATTGTTGTTTCACTTTTATATATACCTATACGTATACATTCTTAGCGTACACTACTTACACGCTCGTATTGTATGCATGTCATATATATATTTCATGATAGTATATGCATAATATTCAATATAACTACTATATATACAATTCTTAGTATATTATACACGTCAAACTAGTATAATACAATTACTATATATACAATAATTTTGTCCTATCAATTCTTAGGATTCTCCCGTCGTGGTGTTACTTGGTTCGGCTATTGAATGTCCATCGTAATAAAATTCTTCTTAGGATTTATCACCTCATCCACCAGAAATCCTATGATGCTAAAAGTCTTTCCTTCTCCAAGAGTTTTTCGCGAATCCACCACATCTGTAATTTGGAAATACGTGAATGTTACACCAAAAATGGTTAATAATTAATAGGTTTATTTTACGCATAGTTATATCATCCGATAACACCTTGTCCCTCAAGAAATGGTGTATGTGCTCACAGACATAGTATCCATATAAATTATCTCCTTGTTCCTGTCTCATGCACTTTAGTGGAAAAAAATAAGTTATGAAATAATCGTGTTATAGAATGTACAAAATGTGCAAACTTCATACATATCGGAAAACTTGTACTGAATGTAAGTTTTCTTTGAAATTACCATGGTGATTCTTACAGAATCATTTCCATGCGCTGCGAATTAAAATAATGACTGATACAATGTTAGGTGAAAATTTAGAAAATAAACTTTTGCATAGAGATAAAGGTCTAGAATTATTACAAATTAAGCCGGTCTTGAATGTCTTGGTACTCGTCCTTTGGTTTCCTCAACAAATCGAACATAATAACATTGCTTTTATCAATCATAATTATAAGGAGAATCCAGTGGAAACTGCGTACATAAATGTTTATATTAGAACTAATGGTAAGGAAAGGAAAATGAAAATAGACGGTACCCACACTTACTTAAAGTTGTAAGGCAGTAGTATGTATTGCTTGTAATTCTGTTGCTCCAACAATTTTTATATTTGGTCCAATGTATCCTTTGGGTGATCCTGTATCTGTTGTTGGTTAACAAGTGCTGGGTCCATGAAGCCAACGTTGAAGTACGATTCTCGACAGCATCTCTACATTTGCATCCTACATAAAATGAATGACAAAGTTAGTGGGACAACACACACAATAATGATCTGAGCAAAAATTAACATCTAATAAACATGCACTTATAGAACCCGGGCGCTGATAAGAGAGACATCAAAGGCATCTTGATGGTACACTTCATAAATATCCTTGAATTCCAACCACAGCAGTTTCTCACCTTCATCGAAAAAATCAATTGGTTTAACAAGAAGAGCAAACCTGGTCCTATCATTGGCCAACTGCTCCATGTACCACTGATGGAATTCATACATTTTAGTTGTGAGCTTCCGTACAAATTCAAGCCTGACTAGAGGCTTGCCTAACTCAAAGGGCCATTTAGGTACAATCTTTTCTGGAGGTGACAATTCGTCTTGCCCTAAAACTTCAGAAAGCGAGAGACTTGTCTCTTCCATAAACTGAATGACCTTGATTTGTTATTCTAAAGGCAAAGCTGCTATAGCTTGAGCATCTTCATCTACTAGCTGATATTGCTCCCCGAGCTGTGGGATAGTACAACCGGACGACGACTCTCCTCGATGTTTCTTCTGCCAAGACTTAAGTAACAAGCGATCGTAGTTCGATAGTAGTTTGTTCTTGACATCTTTTTGCATGCCAATAAAAAACTTTCATTTGGCTGAATCTACTAACTTTGGCTCCAGCTTCTTCGCTTTTCTTTTTTCAGCGCATGCTTCGAAGAACTCCCTCACCTGTGCTTGTGATACTACCTCACATTCCTCAAGAGTCATATTGCCTGCTAGCTTCTTAATAGGTTTAGACTTCTTTGGTTTCTTCCTCAATTCTTTTGCCTTTGGCTGCCTTGGCTTGGAAGGCGGTTGTCGTGACTTCTTGAGAGGTGTTGCAGGTGGTTCCTTGCTCGCACCAGACTTTAGTTCCGGCGTTGTAGACAGTGATCAAGGAGGGATGTTTTGGTCATCGTCGATCCTACCTGCAGTATTTGATGGTGCTGGAGATGGTGATTGAGTAGGATGCAACGGTCTTGATGGCGACGACGGTCCTGGAGGTGGATGTGCTGGCGATGACGGTCTTGAGTTCTGAGGAGATGGTGGCTGCCGGGGATCTATGGGAAGAGATGATGCCTCCTGGACGGAGATGATGATGTAACGTTTTCGCCATAGAATGATACCGTGAAGTGCATCTTCTAGTGTCCTTTCCCCGTCACCTCCCGGGAGGTCGAGCTCTAGACCTTCATATTTACTATCACAAATCTGCTCCACCCCAACGGTGGAATTGCCTTGCCTACCCTAGCAGGATTGATAAAGCACTTCCGTACGACACCTGTACATTGTGGAGAATAAAGAAATAATTAAATTCCCGAGGTATGGATCAATTGAGATAATTGTATATATTATATATATGTATACCTTAATAGTGAGGTTGCCGAATGGTCTGTACAGCTCACATGAGGTGCGCTGAGTGATGTCATCTACAGGGTATCGTTGGTTCTCTTGCACAATCACGGGTAAGCTTGGCATGTTCTCATCAGGGACCCTTATGGAAGCACAGCTACTTCGGCGTTGAGAAGGGCTGATGACAACGTTGGGACCTGGCAGTGCTCCAGATTGGGCCATCTAAGTAACTGCCAGGGCCATCTTAGATTGAGTGTCCAGTCTTTCACATATTTTTCATCAATGCCGTTAGAAAGTGTGAAGTGTTTCTTGACATCTGCCCACAACATATCTTTCTGTGTCTGCGAGAGCATGTATGGATCATCTTTTTTACTGGACTTCCATTCTCGAATGTTGATGTGCACGTTATCCCTAACAATAACCCCACATTGACTCATGAACTTTCTAGCAACTTTTTCAGGAGCAATTGGCTGGCCCTCTTCTGTCACTTTGGTGATCTAAAGCCTTCCCTCTACTATCTTTGTACGACCTCGTGACTTCTTTCGTGTCATCAATCCAGAGGGCTAAAAGTTAAACATTCCTACATAGTAACTAATGAATATGAAATTATAGATGAGGTAAAATAATGAAAATGATATATACCTCGTCGGAACCTTCCATCACGGCAATGTCTTATTCCGCATTGTCATCAACGCCGTGTGCTCATCATTGCCATCACCGGACATGTTGAGGTACATGTCCGCCTGGCTACCCTCATCCTCGGTGTAGGTTCTTGGAACATTTGAGCCACTACCACCAGCAATAATCTGCTCCATTATATACCATTCATCCTCATCGTCACCCATCTCAACTAATAATGACATTAGTTATACACACATATAATCATAGATATATTAATTTAAAAATTGTCTCAAGTAGTACAGTAAATGTATATACATGAAATCATACAACAACCATGAAATCATAAAAACTTACCATAGAATCATATATATACATAGACACATGATTGAAAATATACACTTAAAACCATACATTAAATTATAAATATATATACATAGAATCATATATACAATAAAACTTGTACAATTTATTACATGAAACTTACATGAAATTAAAGATTAAAAATATTTACATGAAATAAATACACATGAAACAATACATTGTACTAATTTTCTATAATTTCTAGGCATTATACTAATGTTCTATAATTTACTAAGCATTAATACTAAAACATCATACCAATGTTCTATAATTTCCTAATTTCTACTAAAATATACTAATTTCTACTAAATTATACAAATTTCCCAAGCATTTTGACTAATCTACTAATTTCCTACGCATTTATACTTAATTATACTAATCTCAAAACATTTCCACTAATCTACTAAATTGTACTAATTTCCTAAGAATTTACACAAAATTTTACTAATTTCTACTAAATTATACTAACTTCCTAAGCATTTATACTAAATTATACTAATTTCTACTAAATTATACTAATATCCTAAGCATTTATACAAAATTATACTAATTTCTACTAAATGTACTATTTTTCAAAGCATTTCCACTAATCTACTAAATTATACTAAATTCTACAAATTTCCTAATTTGATATACTTATTTCCTAATTAAAAAAACCCAGCTTGAGTCAGCGTCGGATTGGCACCGCGCCGTACTTACCCGACAGCGGCAGGCAGGGGGTCGGGACAGTGGCACAGGGGGCCGTAGGCGTCGGTGGACGACAGGGGAGAGGGGTCGGGCGTCGTCGGGGCCGCGTGGGCATCATGGAGGAAAAGGGGCGGCGGCGGCGGTGGCGGTGTGGTTGGGGCCAGCCTGGAGCGCTCTGAGAAGGAGGATGCCACCGGGAGAGGAGGAGGGCACCGCTGAGGAGCCGCGGGGCGTGGAGGAGAAGGAGATCAAGGCCGGCAGCATGTGGCATGAGGGGTCGGGCCGGGCCGGCAGGGGTGCCGCTTAGGGGGTCACGCTAGGAAGCCAGGGTGCAGAGATGAAGTATGCGGTGTGGCGGTCGGGGAGCGATGACGACATCGAGGGGGATGCCCGTGGGGAGATGACGATGGGCTGGTGGTGATGCAGTGGCAACCGAGGTGACGGAGGCGATGAGGACAACGAAAGGGCGTGAGCGATGAAAATGGCTAAGTCCCAAGGAGGGGAGAAGGGGTCGTGATATTTACATCCCCCTTTAGTCCCAGTTGGTATTACCAACTGGGACTAAAGGGGTTCCATGCACTAGAGATGAAACCGGACCCCTTTAGTCCCGGGTGGTATTATAAACTGGGACTAAAGGGTATTCTCCCTTTTCACTTCCCGCGCTATACTAACAGTTCGATTAAATTGATTTGGTCTTTTTTCATATATTCTAAATTTATTTGTGCTTCTATTATCCAAGAAAAATCGTAATATTCAATATTTTGAACATTCAAAAATATATTAAATTATCATTATTTTTGCACTTTATTGATATAAATGAGTTTTACACATCACTAAAATATAATAGAAAAGTTCTGATGACCATAGAGCATTACAATGTACCGTTAAAGACCTTCTTGACAAAAGTTTCTTGGTCATGATTGTGGCGTAAGAACAGAGCCTCTTCTTTGGCTAGCATGATGCTTGGGTCAACTTCGACAGCGAATGGAGGCATGCCATCAAACTGATCATAATCATCTGATTGGTCTATTTTGTCCTCAACTCCCACGATTACTCTTTTACCTAGAAGAACTATGTGTCGCTTTGGTTCCCATGGTTTTTTTTATCTTCTGAATTATTCTTGGATTTGCTAGACATGTCCTTCAGATAGAAAACTTGGCAAGGACAAATTTTTCATGTTTGTATCCAGTCTTGGTCAGCTCCACTATTGTCATTCCATACTGATCTTTCATTCCACCACCTCCAGTCAGCTTCACCCATTGGCAACAAAACAGAGGCATGTTTAGCGGTCTGTAGTCGAGTTCCTAGATCTCCTCTATGAAACCATAATACGAGTCCTTAATCCCATTGCTATCTAAGGCATCTATACGGTCACACTATTTTGGTTGGTGCTTTTTTGGTCTTGGGCTCTTGTGTAAAATGTATAACCATTTATCTCGTAACCTTGTTATATGAACCCGCTAGGGTTGATTCCTAATCTTTCGATGAGAGAGGCATGGATAACTTGATTGGTGGATGGAGACGATGTTCACGGCCCGACTACAGCCTTCCAAGCTGTGCCTTAGCAACCGATACACCACCTCCAATGGCTACCGCGATCTTGTGGAGCGCGTCACCCGGCCACTAGGGCACTTGTCCTGCAAGCAATCGAAGAACTAGCAAGAACAAGTATAACAAGTACTGAATTTACTAGATGAAGATGAAGGTTTCCAACTCAATCTCAATAAGGTGGGGTTCCGAAGACAACAAGACGGGCAGCTGATCCAGCACGTGCGCTTACAGACAAGTAGCGAGAGCTAAACTTTGATCTAAACAAAACCCAATCTGTTTGTGGCGGCTCTAATCCTTATTAATACCTAGGAGGACGACCAGGGGGGTTTTGGGGTCGTGCTCCAACCCTAGGACATGTCCCTAATGGACCCAACTTGATACACGGCCCATTGGGCCAAAATAAGGTGCCACAACACCTCTGGATAGAAAATCTCTTGGTAGTATTTCGATGATTGCGGCTGTCTCAGAATAAGGAGTACTTCAACGCCTAAAACGGAGTTCGGATGAGGTCGTGGCGGCCATTGCAAGTTGGGCCAGAGCTGCAGTCCGAATCCAGCACCAAAACGTGTTGGATTGGATCTCTTCGTTCCTTGGGCCAAAAGTGACGTGGTGGCCTGATGGAGGACATTGGGAATACTTGGACTTGGTCCCCAATCTACTTCTTTTGTCCTCTATGCCTTCCATGTGTGTTTAACACTATTTTTTGATCCATGTATGTATTTCTGAAATGGACAACGAACACACATCATGGTGCAACATCGATTCATCAAATGTATCAAATACAATCATGGTAAAAATTGTTTCACCTGTGAATCAAAAGTTACTAATGTGGTTGTATCCGAGCAGGTTATGTCCTCATCATTCTCCCCTTCTTTGATGCAAGGCGTCCTCGACTTGCTCCAATGTCATTCTAAGGTGGTGGCTTTGATGTTGGAGCACGGAGCGACAGCCATGCTTCATGGCCACAACCAGTAATGCTCCCCTTCTTTGGCCTTACCCTGTTGCATATGGGAAAAACTAGAAAAACTTTGCAACACATTATTAGTGTTAGTGCAGCCCTCTATTTGATCATGGTATTGTTGCCCAAAAGGATATTTCAGATTAGAGCAAATATAAACTTTATGCACCAAATATTCTCCTTTGCTATCGTATTTGCCAATTGCATGAAGCGAACAATGATTAAAACTTGGGAAACCAGAATCAGATTTAACTTTCTCTTTTAGACAATTTAGATTACACAAAACATTAAATTCAATATAACCCAATGTATTTAAAGAGGATAGCAATTCAGTTCATCTTGTGCACAACTAATAGGATGAAAAAGCTTTTCTTCAGCACATTTATATGTTTCCAAACGAAAAGTATCACACTTATTTGTTACTTGTGGCATAGGAGTAACAGAATCATCATCACACAAGTCTTCTTTATCACAAGGAACAGCAAGTAATTCATTTTCTGACAAAGGAAAACCAACAGTGGGTTCCACTATTTGTTGCTCGTCATTAGCATGCAAGGTGGAAAATTTTGAACATTATGGGTCACATCATTATTGCAAGTATTCACAGATAATAGAATCTCCTTTTCAGCATTGAGAGCAAGACAATACAATTGAGCAAGATGCATGCATCATTTGTTAATTAACAAAGTTCGAATTTCAGAATTGAGCCCTCTCATCAACCTACTCATATCTTCCATGCATTCATCTAATCCACTATACATGATACAAATTTTAAAATGATGGAAGTATTCTTTCACAGTCCTACTACCTTGCTTCAAGTTATCTAATTTAGCAAGCAAATAATCAGCATAATACAAAGGAATGAATGCATCTCTAAAAAGAAATTTAAAGTCCTCCCAAGATTCTAGAACTTTCTTACGCCTACAAATGTGTTTCCATTGTAGCAAGGCAAATTCAGTCAAAATATTAGAGGCAATATAAATCTTTTGTTTCTCGGACAGGTCATACTCATCAAATTCATTATCTACTTTTAGCTCCCAGTCAATGTAAGCTTTAGGATCAAACATACCATCATATAATGGCAAGTGTTGAATGACATCTTGAATATGAGAGTCTAGTTTCAACAGCTCAAAAATCTCCGTATCACCTGCCATGATTAGTAGAAAACAAGAAACACAAAAATAATATGTATCCTCCTGTCAACTACTAGGATGTGTCGGTTGTAATTGTCTCAAACTCAACTTGTAAAAACAAGCCCTTACAAGTTCTTACCAAAGTGAAATAGGAGGTGACTGTAACCAACAAGTCTACAGCCGTGGAGTGAAGTGTATCGGTGCCGCAGCAACAAAAAACCTGTCAAGCTGTAGTCGAATATGTGGAGCTATAGGTAGGCTTAAGCAAGGAAATATACCAGCACCACGTTAGTCACAAAAGCAAGTTGAGTAATCATTCAACGGTGGTACTCTGCTGGTCCTAGGCTAAACCATGCTAGAGACGTGAGCCTAGGCACAAAGTTAGTCACTGAAAAAGAGCAACTAGCACAGCATGAAGAAAAACAATAGATTCACAGATTCAGTCCCTTCTTTCTTCTCCTTCTCTTATCGTTTTTCTTTCTTTTTTTCTTCTTTCTTTTCCCTTTTTTTTGCAGGAGCCTAAAACTTTTGTGTGGTAATATAACAACCAAAATAATAAGGCTATCACACACAGCCTCTTTGAATTCAGATTTAACAACTCTTGTAAATACAGTAGATACAAAAATCTCTAGGAAGATTGCGGAGCGCTCGGAATGAATTTTGCTACAAGGTCAGATCCATTGGAAAGAAGACAACTTTAGCTTTCTAGATTGTATTTAATCTCCCAAATCGAACATCATATGGATCCGTGGTGGTAGAAATGCAGCAATGATGTATATGGTGATGGTGGATGTCGTGGTGACCAAAACGTGATAGAACTCAAAACTCTAAAGGAAAAGACACTAAGACCAGCAACTCGACACAACCGATGCAACCAAAAACTCAATAAGCCCTAACTAAGCAATGCTAGCAAAGGCTCAACAGGTTTATAGGATTATAGGTAAACTAATCTACTATCTTTTTTGTGCTTTTCTGGACTATAGGTAATTAAAAACAGCAAGGAACTGGAAGTCTCTCACCGATAAACCCTGCTCTGATTACCAACTGATCTGAACCCGCTAGGTTTGATTCCCGATCTTTCGATGAGAGAGGCGTGGATAACTCGATTGGTGGATGGAGACGACGTTCACGGCCTGACTACAGCCTTCCAAGCTGCGCCTTAGCAACCGATACACCACCTCCAATGGCTGTCGCGATCTTGTGGAGCGCGTCACCTGGCCACTAGGGCATTCGTCCTGCAAGCAATCGAAGAACTAGCAAGAACAAGTATAACAAGTACTGAATTTACTAGATGAATATGAAGGTTTCCATCTCAATCTCAATAAGGTGGGGTTCCGAAGACAGCAAGACGGGCGGCTGATCCAGCACGCTCGCTTACAGGCAAGTAGCGAGAGCTAAACTTGATCTAAACAAAACCCAATCTGTTTGTGGCGGCTCTAATCCTTATTAATACCTAGGAGGATGACCAGGGGGGTGTGTTGGGGTCGTGCTCCAACCCTAGGACATGTCCCTAATGGACCCAACTTGATACACGGCCCATTAGGCCAAAATAAGGTGCCACAGCACCTCTGGACACAAAACCTCTTGGTAGTATTTCGATGATTGCGGCTTCTTCAGCATAGATATGGATATGAGTCCAGATCCATATTAAAATAGACTTCATAAGGATTCCAAGGAGTACTTGAACATCTAAAACGGATTCCGGATGAGGTCGTGGTGGCCATTGCAAGTTGGGCCAGAGCTGCAGTCCGAATCCAGCACCAAAACGTGTTGGATTGGATCTCTTTCTTTCCTTGGGTCAAAAGTGACGTGGTGGCTTGGTGGAGGATGTTGGGAATACTTGAACTTGGCCCCCAATCTACTTATTTTGTCCTCCATGCCTTCCATGTGTGTTTAACACTATTTTTGATCCATGTATGTATTTCTGAAATGGACAACGAACACACATCATGGTGCAACATCGATTCTTCAAATGTATCAAATACAATCATGGTAAAGAATTATTTCACTTGTGAATCAAAATTTACTAATGTGTTTGTATCCGAACAGGTTATGTCCTCATCACCTTGGAATTTCACGATTGTTCTAGAAGGTCCCCTAGCTAACCAAATGAGTTGTTTGTGAATCGTGGAGTTACCCATAAGGTGTTGACATAACCAAGAGGGAAAAATATCCATGTGATGACATATAATCCAGGCATCGGATTTGGTCGAGTATTGGAAAAATAGAATCTGCTTGTGGTTCTCGATATACGGAGCTACCAAGGGTGATTGTTGCAGAACCATGAAGTGTGATTTATGGAACAAATCACTATCAGTGCTCAAACTTGATTTCCTTTCAATGATGCTCTTTCCCCATAGCATCCCCTCGTGCCATGATACTGGAACCCTAATCGAATTAATTGAGTCAATGAAATCAACACAAAACTCAATGACCTCCTTCCATATCCCGTGGCGATGCTTTCTTCTGGATGGGCACGATTAAGAATATATTTTTCTAGAACTGACATGAACCTCTTGAAAGACCACATATTGTGCAGGAATACTAGACCGAGAATAGTAATCTCTTTGACTAGGTAAACCAGGAGGTGCGTCATAATATTGATGAAGGATGGTGGAAATACCAACTCAAAATTGATAAGACATTGTACCACATCATTTTATAGTTTTAGTAGCTTGGTTGGATCGGTTGCCTTCTACGAAATCACATTGAGAAAAGCGCATAGTTTTACAAGCGCCAATCGTACATTCTCTAGTAGAACACCCCTCAGTGCAACCGGAAGCAACTGTGTCACCAACATGTGGCAGTCATGGGCCTTTAGATTTGTGAACTTCTTTTATTTCATACTTATTATTTCCTTTATATCTGAGGAGTACCCGGACGGAACCTTGATACCATTCATGCAATCAAACATGCTATCCTTCTCTTGCTTGCTGAGAGTGTAACTAGCAGGACGTAGGTAGTTCTATCCTTTATCTCTCTTTTTCGAATGTAGGTATTCCCGTTGCTTCATACGTTTCAGGTCCTGTTGTGCTTTCAATGTATCTTTTGAATTCCCATAACAACCCAGGAAGCCTAGCACGTTCACGCAAAGATTCTTCCTCAGGTGCATCACGTCAATTGCTTTGTGGACCTCTAGCATTTCCAATAAAGTAGCTCCCAAAATATAGACTTCTTCTTCCACAAGGGTGCACGCCTGTTATCGTCGTTTGGAATAGGTTCGCTACCAAGATCCTTTCCAAAGACTACCCAGACATTCTTTATCATCTCAAATACACGCTTTTCCATTACGATGTGCGGGCTTTTTACGATAGTCTACCACCCCTTTGAAATGCATCCCTTTCTTTCTTAAGGGGTGGTTAGTAGGAGGAAATTGATGTTGACCCATATACATGAACTTACTACAGTGTTTCAAATACATGTTGTCTCTCCTAAAAGGTTACTCAGCGCAGGCCAATCATTGATGGCTATGAACAACAATGCTCGTACGTCAAAGCTCTTTCATTTATCCTCATCCCAAACACGTACACCTTTTTCATTCCAAAGTAGTAAAAGTTCTTCAACCAATGGTCTTAGATACATATCATTGTTGTTGCTGGGTTGTTTTGGGCATTGGATAAGCACGAGCATCATAATGAACTTCCGCTTCATGCACAGCCAAGGAGGAAGGTTGAACATACATAGGGTCACAGGCCAAGTACTATGACCACTACTCAACTCACTGAATGGATTGAAACCATCCGTACTTAAACCAAACTTTATGTTCCTTGCATCCCTTTCAAAGTCCGGAAATTCTCTATCAACTGATCTCCACTGGGCCCCATCAGCAGGGTGTCTTAGCATGTCATCTTGCTTACGTTCTTCTTTGTGCCATCTCATCAACTTAGCATTCGCCTTGTTCCTGAGCAATCGCTTCAAACGTGGTATTATAGGGAAATACCACATCATCATAGCGGGAACTCTCTTCTTGGGAGGCTACCCTCGACATCACTAGGATCTTCTCGCCTGATCTTATACCGCATCACGCTGCTCACAGGATAAGCTTCCAATTTCTCGTATTCATTACCACGATAGAGGATAAAATTATTAGGACATGCATGTATCTTCTGAACCTCCAATCCTAGAGGGAAAAAAACTTCTTTTGCTTCATATGTTGTGGACAGCAATTCATTATTCTTGGGACGCATGTTCTTTACAATTTTCAATATCCCCTGAAATGCCTTATCGGACACACCATTTTTTACCTTCCATTGCAGCATTTCCGGTGTACTACCTGGCTTTTTATGCCCCTGCTTGCAATCTAGGTATAACAATTTTTTGTGGTCATCTATCATACGCTGTAACTTTTCTGATTCCTTTTTAGTTTCGCAGTCTTTCTGTGCATCCTATAGCACCTGACCAAGATCATCAAGAGGGCTATCTTCTTAAAACTTTTCTTCATCAGCCTCGCCCATTGTAGTATCTGCAAAGGCTTGGCCTGGAGCCCAGTTCGGAATGTTGTTATCATCCTCCTCTTCTTCGCCATCTTCAATTATAACCCCTCTTTCACCATGCTTTGTCCAAACCAAATAGTTAGGCATGAAATCGTATCTAAACAAGTGGCTATGAAGAGTCCCCCTAGGAAGAGTAGTCCTTCTTGTTACTACATTGGAAGCATGGACAACATATGAATTCCTTCTTCGGCTTATTGGTTTTGGCCACTTCGAAAAAATAATGCAAGCCATCAACGAACTCCTTGGTCCATCTGTTCGCATTGTACATCCATTACCGGTCCATCTACATCGTATTACGTGAAAAAGGAACATAGGTCTTCATATTAGATTAAGAACTTGATCAATATTAGGTAGGGAAAAAATAGAGTAAAGGTATTTATAATATTTAGTCCATGCAATAAATATAAAATAAATAAATTATTGGTCAAAGAAATAATTTTTTTGTTAAATTAGAGTGACATGAAAAATTACACCAATCAACCTTCATATCATTCACAGTTCGGCAAAAACAAAAATGCTGGAATCCTGGAACAAGATAATAAAGATACATTAAATACTACATACGTTCCCTAATGGACTTCATGGAGTCAAGAATCCTAAAATAATGATACAATAGAGCAGAATGTTCGCCCTCCAAGCCATCACTGTAGTGACGGTTGCTCCCAGCCAAGTCTATATAGAGCCACCCCCGCTCCTCTAGTACCACATAATAGTTTATGAACATTCATGCCATGTGCAGACACCGTTCTTTGGTATTGAAGGAGTGGAGGTGGTACATCCATTGTCGATCCATCTGCATCATATTACATGAAAAATGGACATAGAGCTTCGTATTAGATAAAGAACTTGATCAATATTAGGTAGGAAAAAATAGAGTAAATATGTTTATAATATTTAGTTCTTGCAATAAACATGAGATAAATAAATTATTGTTCAAAGAAATAGAATTATTGTTAAATTAAAGTGACATGAAAATTACATCAGTCAACATTCATATCATTCACTAGTTCAACAAAAATAAAAATGCTAGAATTCTAGAACAAGACAACAAAGATACAATAAAGACTACAGACGCTCCATAGTAAACTTCACGGAGTCAAGAATCCTAAAATAATGGTTCAATAGAAGATCTTCAAGTCCATATACTCTAGCTGAATATTATAAAGGAATCTTGAAACAATTGTCCAAACGTCTTTTGGAGTAAGTGCCACTTTTTTATAATAGAAGTATGGTGGCCCAATAGCCTATTGAGGCAAAAGAGTTCACTGAGCGTGGCCCATTTTAGCAATCCAAAACCAACCAAAAGTTAATGGGTCAAGGTTAGTGAACAAATCTCTGCCTGACCAAGCTATTGGGCCACCATACTTCTATTATGACAATGTTGGCTCCAAAAGGCGTTTGGAGAACTATTTCATGATTCTTTTATGATATTCAGCCAGAGTTTATGGCCTCAAAGTTCTTTTGTTCTACCATTATTTTAGAATTCTTGACTCCCTAAAGTCCATATGGATCGTCTGTAGTCTTTAGTGTATCTTTTGTTGCCTTGTTTTAGAATTCCAGCATTTTCATTTTTATTGAACTAGTGAAGTATGTGAAGGTTTATTTGTGTAATTTTCATATCACTTGAATTTAAAATGCAAACTATCCATAAATTGTAGCAAAGGCCAAATTCCATTTCTTTGACCTACATTTTATTTACCTCGTTTTATTGCAAGGAATAAATATTATAAACACATTTACTTATAAGGTCTTTATCTAATACGAAACATATATAACAAGAAGCTATCCATGAAATTGTAGCTCAAAAACATGTATAAATAAAAAATCTCTCCATTCTCCCTAGCTCATTCTCAAAAACTCAATTCTCTATCCCTAAAGCATAAAACAAAGCATAATAACAATAAATGAAGGGAGGATGAAGTAGCAAAACTTTACAACACTTTGGATGAGTGAAATCCTCACGAAATTGATGAAAAAAAATTGGACAGCACCTCCCTAAGCTTGCCAAGTCGTCATGGAGAAGGAGCCCGAGCTCTCTGTTTGAGTGGCTCGGGCTCAAGGAGGAAGAAGGGGATTTTATAGACGATCAGTTGGTACACCAACCAAGACTAAAGAGCATCATCTAGTTCCGGTTGGAACTACCAACCGAGTGTTACCACACCCCACCAGATTCCCTTGATGCTTCTAGCCATTGCAACCGGGACTAAAGGAGGCTCTTTAGTCCCGGTTGATATTACCAATTGGGATTAAAACTCCCGTCGGAGGTGGCCGTTTGACCCGGGACTAAAGCTCCTTTAGTCCCGGGTCCAGAAACAATGGAGACATATGTCCTAGATGGAAGGTCGTTTCTTTACTAGTGGAACTCCGTGTAACCTGATACCCAAATCAGCATTTCAACAGAGAACATTCCACCGGGTAATCTGATATTGTGTAGCTAGCTCACTCAGTACCATCGGCAAGTAACTGAAGTCCACTTTGTGCACATACTTAGATATTTATAAACCCTGTGCATGTTTGATTATATGTTGCTAAGATCAGGTTGTCCATAGTTATTAGGACTGCATTTTCTATAAATTCTGTCCAGCACTCCTCGGCCACCTCACAGTCTTCCATTGAAGTAGGAGAGTAACTCACAAGTGTATTCAGTGACAACACGATCAGGTACACCAGTAGCACATAGCACTACTCTGCACTAGAATGATCAACCAATCTGTTTGCAAATGGCAGCGCTACAAAACGTGCAATCTGAAGCAGAAGCTGTAGTCCTCACCGGAGGATGGCCTAGACCCCTGGAGGTTAAGATGTGAAGTTGGATTCGGAGTCCGACATTGACGGTTTGTATACGAGAAGTAGTCGGCTCGATACAGGAAGAGCGGAAGGAGAAACGGCCGGCTCGACTATTACGCGTTCACCCGACGCTTTGAGATCGAGGGGACCTTGTCTTGATCCGGACTGCACGGGTGTCCGACTGCATTGGCGGTGACGGTGGGTAGTCGGAGCCACGCGAAACAAGGCACGACGCGCGCGTAGCCGCCTCTACGCATCCGAGTCCGAACAGAGATCGACGACGAACTCATCGAGGCCTATAAGTCTTTGAGGGCAGGCATAACCCCAAGCCGCAGTACTCTCTCTCGCGTTCTCCACTTCATCAGCGCGCGCCTAGGGCTCGATCCGGCTCTGCTTTTCGATCATGGCAGCGGCGGCGCTCGCTTCACACAAGCGTCCGGCGCCGGAGGAGGCCTCCCCCGTGGAGGCTGGCAAGAACAAGCGGCCGCGCTACCAGTTGGAGGACATCGACGACTACGAGATGCTCGAGGAGATCGGAGAGGGCGTCTTCGGCGTGGTTGCAAAGGCGAGGGACCGCCGCACGCGTGAGATCGTCGCCGTCAAGTGGTTCCGCGGCGATGGCGAAGACCGCGCGACGGTCATGCTCCCCGCGGTCATGATCGAGGCTGGCTGCCTCGCCGCGTGCCGCGGCCACCCCGGCGTCGTGCAGTTAAGGAGCGTCGCTACAGACGAGGCGACCGGGGACCTCTACATCGTCATGGAGCTCGTTGCCGGCCCCAGCCTCCGCAGCCATCTCACGACGCGGCGGCCCTTCTCCGAGGACGAGACGCGCGACTCCATGAGGCAGCTCCTGCGGGTGGCGGAGAAGCTGCACGCCAAGGGGATGATCCACCGCAACATAAACCCCGACAACATCCTCGTCGGCCCCGACGGCGCGCTCAAGGTTTGTGGTTTCGGATGCACGACGCCGGAGAAGTGCGTCTGGAAACTGTGCCCGGAGAAGCCCGCGTGGACGTTGCAGTACTGCGCGCCAGAGCAGCTGATAGGCTTCGGGTGCTACGGGCCCAAGGCGGACGTCTGGGCGCTTGGGTGCGTGATGGCCGAGCTACTCACCGGCGAGCCCCTGTTAACGGCCACCACGGAGGACGAGATGATCGAGCAGATGGAGGACGTGCATGACGAATTTGACAACATGGGAGTGGAAGAAGCGTTCGAAGAGATCGATCTGTCTCTGGCTGGGCGTGAGGTCCTTGCTGGCTTGCTGGCCTTCGACTCCGACGAGAGGCTCACCGCGGCGGATGCACTAAAGCACCGGTGGTTCACGGAGGTGGATGTCGAGGCGAAGCCTCCTGCGGCCGTGGAAGAGGAGTCTTTGTGCCCTTGTTCTCAGAATCATAGCTAGGAGTCCAGTACCTTACTGTGGTGTCTGCGTTGCAGCAACGTTCTTGGTTGCTCATTGCTCTGTAGTTTCAGTAAAGTTGGCAGGAAGAGATACATTGTTGTAATGTTACCGATCCCAATGATGAAATTGTCGATTCAATTATGATGTGCGGTCGTGTGATTATGAGTGCTGATGTTGTGCATCACTGTACGATGGTGTTCTATTTTTTTCTTTTACTTCTGTTTCTTGTTGCAACGTGCAATAAAGCTTTTTGACGAGTCAGACTGTCAGCTTTTCACGCAATTCCTTTTATGGATCGATGCCTGTTTTAAGTTCATATATGCAGGGTGGCGGCCTAGCTCCAAGCCTAGTTTAGTGAGGTGTAGGCAAAAACATGCCTGTTTATATTTTTTTTAAAAATTGAATTGAATCCCGAAAACCGATAGTTTTGTGCTTCTTGGTTATTTACGAGTTCGTACTGCTACTTGCTTAAAGATGAAGTAAATGAATATGACATGATATTACAGACGAAGTAGTATCATATTATAGAGAAAAACAAGACCGTACAATGCAATATCTCTGGAAAAAATGTCTAGGTACATTTTTTTTCTGAATAATCTTGTTCATGTGCGAAATACTTGTTGGGGATCCCAAAGTAGAGAATCAGTGTCAGCAACTTTTCCTCTGAAATTCTTCATCTTCATCCTTAAGGAACCCTTGTAAAAGATAATTGGAATAGATTAATTTTATAGCTAATGATAATATAACATTGCAATTTGATTTCAGAGAACTCATGAAATCTTTGTATCAAAATCATTGCACGGGTTATGAAGAAAAATTCACATGAACTTGGGATTAGCCTGGTGAATTTGATATGACATTGAATATAGAAAATACCAACCGTGTAAAATGCTTCCACAAACAGAATGAACCAAATTTTCAATCTAATGTTCACCGTTGGATCAATCAAAAATAAACGCGCACATGTATATATGGTCTATATAGTGGCACATACATCAGGAATGCACATGTGCTTTAAGTTAGTATTTTCTGTATTAATGATTGCAAAAGAAGATAATTTAGAATTGTAGAATGGTTTATTTTGAGATTGTTATAGATGCAGATTTATGAATTCTTTAGGTTATTTTAATAATAACTAGGATCGTACCCGTGCGTTGCTACGGGCAACAAAACATTTATTTACAATACATATAGCATTCTACAGGATAATAATAATGTTAAAATAACAAAACAAAATATTAAATAAATTCATTGGATTATTTACACCATACATACCCATGTCACGGCACGAGTGCAAACTACAACGAGAAGCAAAAGGTAAAAAAAACTCTATGCAAATGCTATCAGACTACTACTGCTGATAAAGATACATATTATTCATACATACATGGATCTTGGCAGCTCTAGCGCGCTTGACAAACTCATTGACCTGCAGTGACTGGATTGCACTGAACCATAAAGTAACAAAGAATAGCCATAAGTAATTACCCAATGTACACACGCACAACCTCAGGAGTATTTAGCACTTTTCCAAGAGACCACATCACTACGGGACACAAGATAATTGCCGAGTGCCCCTGGCACTCGGCGAAGGGCAAAAAACACTCGACGAACCGTTTGCCGAGTGTAATACTCGGCAAACGGCACATGGCAAACTTTCAGTCGGCAAAGTTACTTTTTGCTGAGTGTTCTGGTCGGGCACTCGGCAAAGCTTTCGCCGAGTGCCAAAAAACACTCGGCAAACTTTATTTTCGAAAAAAATAAAAAAAAAGAGTAGCCAACACTCTATGGCCGCCGCCACCCTTTCCCGTCGCCACACAACCACGCCGCCGTCGCCACACCACCACGCAGCCTCCGCCACGCCCGTCGCCGCTACAACCACCACCACGCAGCCTCCACCACGCTCGTCGTCGCCGGGAGCTTGCGGATCAGGAGCTCCGTGCTCTTCTTCACGCCGCCGGTCGTCGGCGCGAACTTCCTCGCCGCCTGCAAACCAAACTCGGCAAGAACAGAGCAGATCGAAAGGGAACAACGTGAGAAAGGAAGACAGGGACGAACCTTGATGGCGAGCTGCTTGCGGGGGGCCTTCCCTCCGGTGGACTTGCGGGCGGAACAGGGAGGGGAGGGGCTGCCAGATCCAGGAGGGGAGGCCTTCCGCCGCCAGGCCACCGCCGCCGCGACCGCCCACACAGCCGCCAGAGCCCCAGGCTGAGCCCCAGGCTAGCCTCGACCGCGCTGCCGCCGGAGCCCTAGGCCGGAGAAGGGGAGGGTGGGGCCACGACAGATTGCGCCGGATCCGAAGAGGTGCGTAGCGGATCTGGTGGCGGCGGACCCGAGGAGGGGCACCGGCGGGAGGAGGGAGGCCGGGGGAAGGCGGAGGTGGCGGGAGGAGGGGCGACCGGATCTGGAGAGAGGAGAAGGGGAGGGGCGGCGGGCGGCGCCGGAGAGGGAGTAGGGGAGGGGCGGCGGGTGGCGCCGGAGAGGGAGGAGGGGAAGGGCGGCGGCCGGCGCCGGAGGGGGAGGGGCGGTGGCCGGAATCGGAGGGAGGAGGGGAGGGGCGGCCGGTTGCGGGAGGAGCGGGGGACGGGCCGGTGCAGGAGATGCGGGAGGGAGACGGGTGCGGGGGTGGGGTTCGGTGAGGAAGGCGGGTGTGGGATTTTAGGAGCGACGCGGATTATTTTTTTCTTTTCTTTTTCCTTTGCCGAGTGTCTGGAGTATAACACTCGGCAAACAGGAAGTTTGCCGAGTGTTTCTTTTTTGACACTCGGCAAACTCCCTATTTGCCGAGTGTTTTTTTTTTGCCGAGTGTTTTTAGATATACACTCGGTAAAGAGATTGTTTGCCGAGTGTTCGAAGAAAAACACTCGGTAAACTAAAAACACTTGGAAAATTTGAGATTTCCGGTAGTGCATCAGCACACCATACACTCTCATAAGCTGTAGCATGAATAGGAGGGAAAATTATTCATCATATGAGATTTTATTTTCAGCAAAGAAATCAAGCATAAGCATAACGGGCCATACAAATGCGAAATCATAGCACCCTAAACCATGAAGTTACACCAGTGAAATCATAGTGTTAAATTGGATCCGTTGATTTTCACCCAAGATGAATATCAAGAAATAACAAACAGATTCTCTTAGACCATATACAGCTGTATCAAGAAAGAATAAAAATGTATTGAGCATCCATACCCTGTGGTGTTTGCTGCTTCATCAATCTTGTGTCCACCACCACCATCAGCAGCAGCAGACTCTTCTAGCATCTTGACCATAACATCCAAGGTTCGGTACCGCACTATGCGGCTGTCCAGAAGCACCTCAGGTACGGGATCATCATTAAAATCAAGAAGCTTTCCATGTTCATCCATCCACCCACACATCATTTTGGCCTCCTTTGACATATCCTTCGATTGAAGCCACCCATCACTTTGCAGTTACAACAAAGCATATTTACTCACTTTTTCGATGTGCACGTTTCGAGCCGATTTTCTCAAAAGTTGGCTAGTTTATTTGCATATAGCTCTCCAGCTTCACTAAGCACCATTGTCAGGCATTTAAAAGAGGAATTATTAGCTCAATACAGCAAGATAATTCCTGTAAGATGAATACATTTACCATGGATTTTAATATTTTATTTGCCAAACTCAAAATGGCATACTAAGTGTGGAAAGTATCATATGAAGGAATCAGGTTGAAATTTAGGGAAAGCATACCTTAGGACTCAAAATGGCATACACAAGCACGTCACACGGGTGTGATTCCATACAAACAGCAGTACCTATAGTATTGACAACTGAAAAAGCATGAAGGAAAATTGGTGGATCACATTAACGACATTTGCTCAGCAATGTCGCCACCTTACTTCGAGCCCTTGTAGAGCGCATCAATCTCCCCCTGAGAAACATGAACCAAAATAATTAGCCTGTGGAGATTTGTCTTACTTTCCGAACAAGAAGGTAAATCTAAATTTGGGAAGTGGAACAGTTAGATATGGATCTAACCTGGTAGTACTTGAGCATCTGTGGTTGTTTCTTCTTGTATGTTGGGGTGATGAGGTCACGCTCGATATCAAACGGTAAAGGATCGAGATGTATAGATTTTATCAACTCAAAGCCTTTCAGCTGGCAAGGCAAAGTTTCCACAGATATTGTTTAAATTACTATTTGCATAGTAGGAATCGAGATGCATCAAACAATAGTACTAATGTAATTAGGGTACTTTACCTTCTTTTCCTTCCCGATCTTTGTGAGTTCTGCAAGAATATGATCTTTGGGTCTTGGATTTTTGCATAGTTCAGCAAAACTTCCGGTAATACCGTTTTGTTCAGCCCAATGCTCAAACACTTGTTGGTTCGGATTGACAAGGGCAACAAGAAAAGATTCAAAACTATTCCCGTATACCCATATCTAAAATAGATTAATAGAATCATAAAAAAGTGGGGCATATGGTAAAATGGATACAAGAAATACAGAAGAATAAATTACTCCTTGGATGTCTAGCAAAATAACATGGGAGACAGGCACACAGGAGAATTATTTTCCCTCTTCACAGTTTTAGAACTCCACATTTGACATGGATGCCACAACAAACTACTGTTGTAGGACTGTATTTCAGTATAATTTCTTTTTTAGATACACATTATAGAACAATAACCAGAAAAAGCAAATATTTATAATGACCAGAAACTTATTTAAAATCATCATGTGCATTAGCAATTATTTGCCTAATAATGAGCTTAGTTCCAACCAAACAGCGTCGTTTAGTAGTTTCCCAATAATGTCCTAATCAGATAACCTTGACAAATATTTCAGCAAGTGCCAAAAACATAAAGAGAAAATCAAGATGTAAACTTCATCTCTTCATCATGTAAGAGAAAAAAATAAGGTGGTGCCTTTTTAAGAGATTAAGGGAGTAAGTTATTCACCGAATCTATCTCTGAAGAACACCATACACATTCTCTAGATTTTCCACAGCAACGTACTCTCCCTGAGAAAGCTTGAATATATTCTTCTTTCTATCAATGACTTTCAAGGACCCATCTGGTTGCCACTCACCAATGTCCTAAACTTTCTGATATTCAATTACATAAAAGTTGTACCCATACCATTGACCCTTCTGCCACCTAGGGATGCAAAATTCCTAATGTTGAGTCATGTTTTGTACAATATGCAAAGGTATGGAAGAGCTTACCTGTAATTGACCACCCTGCCCCTTTACCATGTCAATCATTTTGATGTAAGAACCTTCCCCCACTGGCTCATAGACCTACAAAAGGAATGCTACTTCATTTAAGACCAAATAGTTCATAGAACTCAAGAATTCTACTTAGGCAGCACTTCAACAGAGCATAAATGATTGAAACCTTCTCATAATTCATCAAGCATTCCTTGAAGTCCTGCAGTCCAGCTTCATAATCTGGCCTGCAAAATTTTAACAGTATTCAGGTTGAAATTTCATCCTAAATTGTCGAGGTGTTAGGGTTGAGTTTGTGTGAGTCTGGGTGTATGGTTGTAAATGTGTTTCTACAACACGTTATTACCAACAATGAATGCCAGATATCAGGAACAAAATAAGCAGAGAATGACCATATTGCAATACCTTTGGCGGCGATGGCGACTGAGGGTAGTGGCGGGGCGTCGATGGAAGACGGCGGCAGGACGGCGGGCAATCGCCCATGGCGGAGAGGCGCGGCTCGGTGGCGGCGCAGGTGTCCGAGGTAGGAGGGCCAGTGAGGCAGTGGCACGGCCGGTGGAGCGAGCGGTGGTGAGGCGGCGGCGCGCTAGAGGTGGCACGTCGTGCCAGATGGAGGCGGCGGCGCAGGGCGAGGAGGAATGGACCGGAGGGGCGGCACGGAAGTGGCGGCGAAGGACGTGCGTCCGGAGTCGGCTGCGTGCAGGAGGCGGTGCAGGGCGAGGAGGAGCGGACCGGAGGGGCGGCGCGGAAGGGGCGGTGAAAGAGGCGCATCCGGCGGTGGCGCTACGGTAGGAGGCGTAGGGCGACGCGGGACCGGATGGCGCTCAGGGGGTGGCGGCTGTGGAAGGCGACGGAAGGGCTCGGGGATGGAGGCGACAGGAGCGAGAGGAAGGGCTCAGATTTGCGATTCGATTGTGGACGGTGGAAAAATGGTATAGCGTGGCAGACTCGGGGACGTGGGCGAGGAAGGGCTCTGATTTTTGCGATTCAACCACAGACGGCAGAAAAACAACAAAGCATAGGATGAAGGGTTGACGGAGGGCCCGACATACGAAAAAAATGTCTTGGTTTTGCTTTTTTTAGGAGTAGAGATATATATGGGCACGATGTAAATTTGTATGTCTAACTTAGATTTTTTTAATAGCAAGGGTGGGTAATTTAAATGAAGATTAGAGGGATTAATTAGAATATTTTTCATAATACCAGATTTACCTTAGATGAAGGCTCCAAGCACATGTAAAAATCTATTCCATCTACTATCTAGATGTGCACTAGGTTTTTGTATGTGATGCTATCTATACAGCAAAAGATTTTTGCATCCCAAGTTCCAATCCTATAAACTACACATGGCAATTCTAGGAAAGGTAAACTTGGAATGTAAAGTGCAATATGAAATCCAGAAGGTAAATGAGGTAGATGAGGCAAACTCCCAGCACGGCGACACTCCCAAAATATCAGAAAGCAAAGCTTTCCACTAGTACTTGTTGTTGGAGCCCCTCTCAAAAAGAATGCCTGCGCAAGGGCATAAGCTCCTCGATCAAGTAACTCCGAAGGATAGTTGACGCCTTCCCCACGAGCAAGTGGGTCTCCGTTTAACCTCTCCAGAATGCTCCTCTTTGTGCACGAATATTGTGGATTACATATGTTCTCTTTTTATTATGTGCATTTTTTTAGTTTTTTGTTTTGCAGGATATAATATGCTAGTACTTATGATTATACTATTTTGTAACCACTTACTGCAAGTTGATATTTTGTTTTTAGTGTAACTGATTTATCATTTGTCCTTTTTGCATTTGTTTCTCTCTAATGTTGTTTCTATTGCATTCTGTTATGGTACATAATGTAATAGCCAACGCTAGCCGTAGTGAACTTGATTGAAATGTATAGTACCTTGGCCTACGTAAATTTTGTTTCTCTGAAGTCTGAACTATAAGTAGAATATGTTCAATGTTTTTTGCAACATCTGCTCCTATGTTATTTTAATGTAAAATTCACATATTGGTCTTATCTAGGAACTACAATATCCATTGTTGTTCGTATAATTATGATGTGAATAAATCCGCAAGCGCACGGATACCGTTGTAGCTTTTACCTCAAAGTATTCCAAGGGTATTGAATCCAAGGGAACGTGTGTGTAACTACAACTTTAGTATCCAAGGACAACTAAAACAAGGGTAGCCGAATGGTAGAGAGGATTACTAGGGATAGGACTTGAGGTAAGTTAGAGGTTGATCTCTCGGTTATAGATACTTTCTTCGCGCACCGGGTTACACCTAGTCTGCCAGGCGACTCCGGCTAATGGCTCTATGCTATATCTGAACATGGAGATTACAATGGACCAATAGGGTTGTCACCATCTACGGCCTATCTCTAGTAATCTGTGGGATATAAGGCAAACGAAGGATAACTTTTAGCCTAGACACCACATCTACACTACTAATTACTACTGCACCCTAACTACTTCTGTCCACCTATAGCAAACTACAGCACTCTGTATAAATACAGAGCGACGAACCCGCAAGTAAAGAGAACTGATCTTACTTAGATATAAGTACTAAACCGAAAGAAGGAATCACGAATACTTACTTACTTTACTCAGAAGGAAGCCAGCATCGTAGAGATACATGACCGGAGCCGAGTGCTGATGAACTCAGCACTCCTCCAAGCTACCCTCTCTCTCTCTCTCTCTCTCTCTCTCTCTCTCTCTCTCTCCCCCCCCTATTGTAAGCACTATCCTAAGCAGGGCTTCGCCATGGAGTGGAACACTAATTCTTCAAGTGGTAGTAGTAGGTGCATTTTGAGGTGAGCTCTCCACCTCCATATTTAGGCACTTAGGGTCGGTTCCCGAGGCATTACAACGTTAGTAACTGGTGACATGTGGCAGCTGGAGGCGAGAGGAGCTGACCATTGTTTAGCCGAACCAGGAGTTCGGTCGACCCATGGCAACCGCCTTTGGCTGGGTCGCTGCCTTGTGGGTCTACACCTGGGTATGGGTTACTTGCCGATGAATCTAGTCGGTTTCCACCCGTTTGTGGGCCCATGGATCCGCGTGCTTGCTCCTAATTGGTTGATAGTGTGTTTTCTTGCTCTTGCGATGTGCTTTCTCTCTTAATGGACCTGCATACAAATATTCACCAACACTTGTGGAATTCGTTAGTAATAACTCCTACCACTACTGTTGATGCTCATCTTTTATGTATTTATGCAGGAGTTGATGGTCTAAATTTGGTACTTAAGAGCCGTCAACAACACCTCCACACTAAGTCTTCACTCCTCCTCGAGTGAAGGAGAAAGAACTAAGGTGAAACATAACTTCCAAAGGTATGAAGTGAGCATAAGGGATATTCCAAGCCATACCTTGTGCCTGTGAACTTTGAAGTGTCTATCATGTCATCTTGGGTAGTTGAGGTATGGAACAATCATGAATCAAGTCACCACTACTTGTTTTGTCAAGTAACTTGGGATTTTTTCAATAAGTTTTCAAAAACAAACCTTGCTTAGCTCCTCATTTGATTCTCTCAGATTGTTCAATGTATATGTATCCTCACCAAGGCATTAGACTTGCCTTTCTTCATTCTACTTTTAATGATGGCTATATGTGGAGCTCAAGGTAGGGTATGACGGATAAGGCATACTTGTATCACATTTATTGCAAAGTCAAAAACCGGATCCAAGGAGAAAACAAGTCATATAATCAGATCAAGATTTGCACATGTATGGATATAGTGGATGGTGAATGGTGGATGAAATGGAAACTTCTTTTTGTATGGTCTCTCTCCCTTTGTAAATTCTTTTGAGAACATGGCTATCTTTCTTTTTCTTTTTCTTTTTCTTGGACCTTCATGTATCCAACTGTTTTTTTCAATACTTGGACCTTCATGTGTCAATATAATTTTTTTCTTGATAGCCCATATCTCTTTTATAATAATAACTGAGAAGAGAGACCAAAACATATTGGTGGAGCATTTATTTTGTGGAATGGATTGATGGTATAATGCTAACTTCTCATAGAAGCATAGCAAGGGGTATATGGTGTGCATGTGAATCTTGATCACGAAAGCATGTAAAGAATTCTCACGAGGGTCACAACAATTTGACATAGCTCAAAGCAATGATAAGAAGCATATGCATAGGGTTTTCAAGATATCTCATCATATGGCTTTGGTAGGACTTCAGCATATCAAAGAGGAGCTTGCAAAAGGATTTTTAAATTTTCAAATAAATTTCATAAGCACTTAAACATGAAGAGCGAAGATCATGTCATCAAATCATATCACAAATATCAACTACTTAGATGAGAATGTTGTCCTAAATATTTTTGTTCACAAGCATCACGATGATAAGTATGGAATAAAATATATGCAAGCCAACCATAGGAAGCATGTAGAGAAGCTGGAGCATATTGATTCATTTTATTTGAGTTTGATTTTTGTTAATCATATTTAAAATTCATTCAAACTCAAGACACAAACCGACATGGTGGACGAAAATGGGCCTGAGTGGGCCACCCCCGGGTCGGCGGAACCCTTGTGGGCTCGGCTATGGTTCCCCTTTCACGTACGTGCTGGTGCAATATGGTGTGCTCTGTTTGTGGGTGTTTGGTGCATCGTGTCAGCGCTGGAGAGTCCGTGGGTCTCCCCCACACTTGTTTGTACCTATGTGCTTCTTCCAACAAAGACAAGCAAGTGATGCAAAGGACTCTACCGGGTTGGATGACCAATGAGCCACAACTTTATTGATTTCAAAATTGAGGCACTTTACAAATATTATTGGAAAATAAACCAAACTAAAGCACCTAAGGGAAAGATACTAGGGGCACGTCTATGGTGCGGCATCGTAAAGATCACCGTGCCCCATGGTCTTGTACAAGCGCTTCATCTTAGTGCAAAGACCACGACAGAGGGTATGAAACTTATCCTTAAGTTCCTCCATTTCTAGCTTCCTCTCTGCTAACTTATCACTAAGCCTCCTATTTTTGAAGCGCAATTCTATGATCATGGAGGATAGCTACTTAACCATGGGGCCTTTAGAGATTTCTCATCAATACCTTGAAATTTGCCTTCCCCCTTGGCCTTCTGATTGGTGCCGGTGAAATGCTTGACCTTACTGCCTCGCGGAGACGACCCGAAGAACCTGACCAGCTCCTTTTCCATAGATGTGAGAGTTGACTTGATTCCCTTCCCGCATCCACCGTTCGGGGTTCGCACCCAAAACACCTCAAAGCGAGATGCCGGAGGCGGTGTCTCCAGCGAGTAGGATGTTGATCCCGTCCTACTACATCAGGTCTTCGACAGCCCCTGGATGTCAATCCCGTGGAACGGCTGGACGTTCGCTGGCTCCATTGGGCAAATATGGCCCATCATCGACCTTCTATAAGGACTCAACAATGCGCCTTCTCTTTCTACGTCTTCTTGGGCAAGGGTGTGCGCGCGGTCAAGCAGCAGGCCGAGGTGGTGCGGGCCAGGTTCGGCCAAACTAGGGGTTCGGCCGAATCCCAAGTGGTGCCTCTCGTGCCCCCGCTTCTCCTCTCGGTTAATAGGATGGCCAGGGGTTTGATGTCGATTGCCTGGACCTCCTCCATCGATAGATCACCAACGGGGATGATGGCATTCCCTGGTGTGATCTCCCCGTCGAGATCGAAGGTCGTGCCCAGCTTGAAGGGGACAAGGCCTTTGGCAGCCATAGTGGTGAGCAGGATCTACTGGTGGAAGTGGATGCTCATGGGGTTGGATGAAGATGATAGTGGAGTGAAGAAGGAGAGGAGAAGGATGAGTTCTTAAAGAAGGAACTCCTCTCCCCCGATGTTCAAACCCAACTGGACGCTGAGAGACGAGTCAAGGAACGACCATGATCATCATCGCACGGCTCAATGAACTTTACCTTGCTTACCTTGGCGTCGAACGTTGTTACAGAAATGTAAATGACAGAAAGTAAATGTATTGGGAGTTAGTTAATATCTACATACTGCCATGAACTATAAATAACCTCATACCAGATAGGGCTCGCATTATACTTAAACATATAGTGCACCAAAATGGATTTTTGTCAAAACACAAGTTTTAGTTTAGAAAACTCAAAATTAGTCATGTTCATACTATCCCCGGTGGATATCAGCTCTGATACAAGCTGTGGCGGAACCCCCCCTAAACAGTGATTAACTCTAATGGCCGTCATTTGAACACATCGGGCACATTAATTTCACCGTTTAACTTGATAGTTTGTATCAAACCAATAAACCGATTGAAACCCACCAGTAGTTCACGCGAAAAAGTGAGCGCAGATACTACAAACATCATAGAGTTTGAATACAAGAATGGTACAGAGTTTAAAATAGCAATGCGGAAAGAAAACTGAACCTGGGATAAAATAAGATTGACTGAAGCTAGAAATGTCGACGACCTGAGGATAACACACTGAGCCCACTGATGTGCCATCAAAATGAAGCAACTCCACCTGAAATAGGGTCACAACCACAACCCTGAGTAGACTAATACTCAGCAAGGCTTACCGACTATGATATATACTTAGCCGACTCCTAGTATGCAAGGCTTTTTGGTTGTTGGGTTTGTTTTGCCAAAGAGCAACTAAGAGTGAGTCCTTGCTTTTAGTATTTTAGCCAAATTTTAAATGAGGGAAACTATTCTCTAGATTTGCATAAACACAACAATTCAGTGTAGTAAACAATTTATTAGGTAAGTAACATTAATAACCATCATCATCATCATGTTCCACTTCTTTACTACGATGAGACAGAAAGATCAAGGCTCTCGTATCCACGAGTCACAATGAATCGATTCGATTTTATCCCTTGCAAGGTAAACCAAATCACACACACAGGCACCACAAAGGCCACCAACATCAGTCCGTTCCCAGCTTCGCCCTCGAACGTCTGAACTACCCCACCAAACCACAGCCAACTTGGGCCCTACGTAAGACCCCAGATGCACCTGTGCTTCGTGGTTACACCAACTGCCCAAAGGTGGTGGGTAGGAGTTCACACCCCGTAGCGAATCAAGTACTAAGCTTACCGGTTTCCACTACCTCCTACTCCCAGCATGTGAATTACTATTGTTCAATCCCCGATTAGTGTGCCACAAAGGTACGGTCCTCAAACGACACGGACGGGGCAAACCACCAACATATCACGATCATTCAACAAGGCGTGGCCCTGCCCGATCTCCAATCCTTTCCATGTCAACCATTTTCCAAGATCCATCACAAGTGTAGGAAGATCCTATTCTTGCGAGTGATAGGAAATCACTCAACTTTTACCGGTCCTAATTAGCATGGCAGTGCTATCGACCTACACATACTAGTATAGACCAGGGAAGCCTAGGGATCATGCATCTCTGGTTTCATACAACTCCTAAAAATGAAATGCACAATACTTAAATATAACATTGCATAATTTTGAAAGTAATGGTTATGCTCCAAGGCTTGCCTTTCTATAGTTCGGTGTCTTCTGACCTTGGGCCCTTCCGACCTTTGGCCAAGTCTTCTGGTGACTCCTGCTGCAATGGTTCCTCGGCAACCAACTCGAACACCACGTCCTCTGCTATGAGCTCTACATGAATGCAAGGATGTGATGCGATGACAAGTCAATGAATGCCATAAATTGCTAGGAAGGAACTTATTTCACAACAAAATGTGATGTACAAACTCAGAATAAAATTGACAAAACACATCTATATAATGTCATGTTTATAACTAATTTATTAGTCTTCGTTTTTTGCAAAGTTAAACCCTCAGGATTTTAATTGGCAAAAGACATATTGATATGCATTTATCCATAACATCTTTTATAAAGCTAGGAACAAATAAAACACTTAATTAATTTTGTGAACACATTCTGTTAGAGAGCAGAACCTATCATGACATTAGTACTGATAAAGTATCTTTCGTGATTTATCCAAAATTTATTGCTAACTGAATAATTTATTAAAGCATAAACTATGTAATAGAGAAACAAAATGATAATTAAATCTATCTATACAATCTGGACATGAAAATTGACAGAAGCTAATGAGGCATTTAAACTACCTACTGAAAAATTATCATGATTTTTCAATGCACATATTTATTTATAAAAACTAAACACCATTTTATATGCTCTGATTTTTACAAAGGGTAAAATAGTAATTTCACCAGATTTGATATTTTTATCCTGAAGGCCTATTTCCAACAGATCTAGCAAAATTAGTTTTGTATTTTTAGCAGGTTTCTACATTTTTCTACGAATTTTACAAGCTCTCAGCTAAAATAACCAATTTATAGAAAAACTAAACTCTTAAATCTCCCTCAACACCTATTCTCACCGGCCCTCTCCCAACCTCCTCACTAGATCTAGTGGACCCAGGCCCGTGCTGCACTGGTGGGATGGCCAAACCGCGGGTACACGGTTGTGACATCCCTAGTGATTAAAAGCATAAATAAAGAGAAATTAAGAAAGAGATTAGAAACAAACCAAATTTGCCAAGTGTCAAACTCAAAAACACTTCAAATTTTTCTAAGCGTTAAAAACACCCCCTAAATGGCACTCACTTGGGTAGGAAATAAAAATAGATTTTTATATAAGAACTTAAATTTTGGCCAATACAAAAGTGGTAGAACTCTTCAAATTGAACCACTTTCATAATTGCACTTTCTCTGATTTTGAGTGGAAGGCATTCAAAAACTGGATCAAAGTCGGGTCAAATTCAAGTCAAATTGAAATCAGCTTTGCCCGATGTTCTACCAAAGTTCGCACGATTCTATCTCCAAATTCGTTAAGTTTTTCACCCATTAGTCTTTATAAAAGTTGGAGTCTATAGTTTAGTCTATAGTTTGGTCTCAAACTTTTACTTTTGGAGTTTGCACCGTTTAGTTCAAAATTTGGAGAAAAAACGGCACAAAGGATCCACCCTCGCGCAACACCTGGAACACCATGTGCGCCAGAGCGTGATCACCACTGCGCGGCGAACTCACCGTCGCCACGCAACGCCGCCCGCCTGGCTTCGCCATCTCGCCCAACCCCCGGTCGTTGAGCAATAGCACGAGCGCCGCACTGCCCACTCAGCGCGCCGCGCTATCCCTCCCTCCGCACGCCAGATCTTTGCCAGCCAACCGTGGCCTTGCGTTGCCACTCCCGGTGCACCGCGCGGGCTAGCAGCCAATCCTGGCGTGCCTTCGCTTGCCGCCAGCATCGAGCCACCGCTGTCCACGCTTATCCTCCCTTTGCTTTCCCGCTATAAAAGGGCGCTTGCCCGAGCTCTTCGGTGCCACCCTTCCACCCGCACCCGAGCTCCGCCGAGCGTCATTGAAGCCGCTCCATCGAGCTCCCATCTTCGAGCCACACCGCCGCCACCCAAGCCCTCCAGTGTGCCACCCGAGTCTCACCGTACCTCCCTAGCTCCTTCCCCAGCCATCTTCGTGTAACAACTCTACCTTAATTAGGTATAGTTAAACTTAAGCAAGTCATTAGTCACTAAGTAAAAGAGGTGAAATGTCCAAATTGCCCCTAAAAAGCTCTTTTTGGGAGTTAAATAGAAAACTTGAGTTTTTATTTACAAACTTAAAATTTGGCCCAAATAGGAGTTGTAAAATTTTTTATTTCAAACAACTTTTATTAATAACACCTTGGATAATTCGGAGTGGGAGAAGGTCAAAAACAAGAATTTAATTAGGAGTACATTAAGACCCTACTAATGACCCAAGTCCTGGAATTCATATTTTTCTTCAACTTTGCAACCTGTTATCTCACAATTCTATATCTAACCTCAAGTCAGACCTTTAATAGAAGTTGTAGTTCCTTGAGTGTGTTCCAACTTTGTTACAGTGACCCAGGTCCAAATAACAACTGAACCTGCTCAAAAATTTGGTCAAAATCGTGTAAAACAATCAACTCAGCCTTTTTGCATGTTCCTCCAAAAGTCTGGAAAACGTCCATAGCGCACATCTTGGCGAGCTTGTTCGTCCAAAATTCTGAGCTAAACTTAAGAAATGTCCTTAATAGAAGTTGGATTCCTAAAACTGAAGAACTTTTCCTTCAATTACACTTTAGCCTGATTAAAACGGGAAGCTACTCAAAATCTGAGCCAAAGTTGGCTAAAATGCTGAAAAACAGCAAAATTGAGATCTGCCTAAGTCCCGAGAGGCCGGCGTTCTGCCAAATTTTGCAACTCCATAGTTTCAAATTTGTCTTGTTTTCAAGCAAACTCTTTTGGTGAAGGTTGAAGCCGGATGTCAGGTCTACAAGTTTTACTTTTGGAGTTTCATGAGTTCTTTTGAAAAGTTTGGAGAAAAAGGCCCATAAAACCGGCCCTTTTGGCTGCCCCAAGGAGCACCCCGCCCAGCACGCACCCGGAATGCGCCCGGCATGTTCGCCCGAGCACCGCCCGCCGCATGGCTCTCACCCACCGACGAGCTCGTCGATAGCCAACCGACAGCCACGATGGGACAACTCGCTCGCCGGGACGCCCAATGACCGCTCGACCCTATCCTCCCTCTGCCCGAGCATCTCCCACGCCCAATGCCACGCTGCACCTCTGCCGCTCGCCTCTGCCACACCATGGCCGCTCGATGGCCGAGCTCCGCCTCCCCAATCCGCCGCTCGATGGTGACGGGACAACCCCCGGCTGGCCCAATCGCTCCGCCCAACAAAGAAGATCACGCATCCCTCCTATCTGTCCCGCCCAATCGTCGGAAGATCTTCGCGTGTGCCTGCTCCATTCTTCCGCTAGTGGGTGCCGCCAGCCAATGGCGCCACCCCGTTCTCCTCCCCCGCTCGCCTCCGACCATGTCCGCCGCCCGCATTGGCTCCGCCCTTGCCCTCCACACCTTCCCGGCCCTATAAAAGGAGTCTATGCGCCGCCTGCGCAGCTCCCCACACCCGTAAAGCACCGTCGCTCCCCTGTTCTCTGCGCCGCCGCACCACCCTCCCATGGAGCCCCCCTCTCCGTGCCACCCTTTACCTCGTTGACACCACTGCTCGCCCCGCCGACCACCGCGCATGTCTCCGAGCGACTTGTTGCCCTCCCGGAGCCCCGCCACCGCTAGAACTTCGTTGGGACCCCGCCGCCAAAGCCGCTTCCGTCCCCAAGCCGGTCCACCGCCGCCAAGCCTACTGCACCGCCCTAACCACCGCCAATCGATCCTAGGTGAGCCCGCGCTCCTCCCAAGTCACTTGTTGCCCTCGCCCGAGCCTCACCTTGCCAGAATCGGGTGAAGATTGCCGTCGGCCTCCGCAAGGACCTATCTGTGTCGTTTACCTTCGTCCAGGGGCCTTAGCGCAAGAACTACGGACCCCTGTGCAAATAAACCGTAGACCCGAGGGCTAGTTTGTAAGTTGTTTTCGGTTTATTGTTTTAAATCGACAGAAAATAGGATAAACTTTGTAAATGCACCATAAATTGTAGAAAAATCAGAAAAATACCAAACCACTTTTGTTGGCCTCAATGAACTGTCTAGTTTCATACAAAAATAATCTTGCCTATGTTACTGCTGGAAATAATACCCTATAGTTTTATTTCTTGCTTAGGCCTTTTAAAATCATAGTAAATCAAAGAAAAATGCTAAATAGGTAAATCCAACTCTGTGGTGTATGTTTCAGTGAGTAGGAGCCCAAAAAAATACTTAAATCTCTAGAGTAGAACTTTAAATCACTATTTTAACCTTACATTCAAAATCTAGGGTTAAATCCTTCTTTTGCATAAGTTTTAATCCAGAGCTGAGAAAAATATGAAACCACTTGGAGTAGCTTAGTTTTGAAGTGTAGTTTGTAGGGAAAATATGGAACCTGAACAGGAACAGAATGAAACCCACCTTCCTTCAGTGTAGTTTAATGGGAGAAAAATATGGGAAATAGATGTCCTTTTCTGAAAAATCATGAAAAATTCACCAAAGTCTCTCTATCACGCCTCCAATCTAGTGTTAAAGTTTCACCCTTAGAATCATTGTAGGTTTTGAGATAAAAATTATTATGTGCATGCTACCCTTGGTGGTAAAATACTTTTAATTCTTTCTGTGCTAATCCAATGGAACCCAAATTTCTACAGTAACCCATTGATAACATAAGTAAGGTGTTGTAATTTTCTCAGTGCCATTTATTGTTGTTTGCTTGTGGAACCAAATTTTGGATAAGAAATCAGTTTAAGGGAATAAAGAAATATAAGTTCTAATACACTTAATTAATGGGTAATTTTTGGAAGAGATACAAAAAATATTCAGAAGTAAATAACTCTCCAAATGAACCCTGAACAACCCTAAAAATGATCCCTACCTTCTTTATGCAACTCTAAGTTGTACACAATCACCATCAAAGTCAACCTCGAGTTTAAACCACAACCCACCTTACTTTATGAAGTTAATGAAAGTTAGAACCTTGTTTAGGTGAATGTGGCCGAAATGCAAACTTCCTTCCAGTAATAAGTCATGCCTTGCATCATTCGTATAAAAGCATGGAAAATCTAAGCTTTTTGCATGTGCATGTCGTGTAGAAGCTAATATCACCGACGGAACCTACAAGCTCCACCCTATGCTGGAAGAGGAACCCGCCGCAGAGCTACATCACGTGGAAGTTGAGCCCGAGCTAGAGCAAGACCTCGAAGACTCGCTAACTTTCCCTGAAGGCAAGCCCCGGTGCATTTTTCCCTATTTTAAATTTATGCAATATGTTGATGCTTATGATTGTGCATGTACGTTCGTAGGAGTTGATTGAAACCGTAGATGCATGAACTTAGAACCTTGTTTTGATCACTAGTTGCTAAGGTTGAGTAGTTGCTGTGCTAAATAGGGCTTGGTAAAAGTTGAGTGATTGTCTGTTACTCGTAAGTTATAGGAGTTGTGTGGTTGCTCTTTCTACAACCATAAGGATGACGGACGGGACCGATGTGTTTGAAAGTACTAATCTCATACCTAGTATGGGATAGAGAAGCCTAGTACCTAATTGAATTGGGGTGTGTCATACCCCCCTGCTGTCCTTCGAACGTCGTTCCCATGGTGCATCATGTGGGTGCAAGTGCGGTCACAGTACGGCAGCGGCCGGAACTATAGAGCATTGCATGCTAAAGGAAGTTTGGACCTAACACGTGCCTAAGAGATCGACAGGGACGGCTAACAAATGAAGCGACCGTTCACGGTGCGCGGATGTCGTGAGATTAGGTTCACCATGCATGGTTAATAAATTCGAATCGATTCGTCTACCTCTCACAGTTTGGGACTACTTGATCACTATTCTGCACTGAGTAAAGATGAAACATGATGATGATGTTAATCTTGATGCTTATCTTTAATTGTTTGGAAACAATACTTGCTTAGTATAAGTTGCTAATCTAGAGAGGGCAATGAACTTAGATCTTGAGCTAAAATATTGAAAGTAAGGACCAACTTTAGACATTTTGACAAAAACAAACCCACAGCAAAAAAGCCTTGCATGTCTAGGAGTCGGTGACGTAGTCATCACTCGTCGGGTCAATCTTGCTGAGTATTAGTTGCTCAACCTTGTTTGTGGCTTAACTTTTCAGATAATGTCGATAGTGTGGTTGCTGGCACCACTTGGCCTACCCAACTCCCTCCGGGCTGGATAGTCGAGTGGGATCCCTCCTCGGACGGCGAGGGCAGGGATCATTGATATCATGGTCAGCTTTGCCATGGTATTGTGTATCGATGTGTAGCTTCCACTAGTTTTACTCTATTGTTGTTCACAACCTTGCAAACTCGTTTGGATTTCGAAAACTCTGATGTAATAAATTATTGAACTATGTTAATGTGATGGGAATGTTGTAATCTCTGTGCCCACTCACCTTCGTTGTGAGCAATGCTTCTCGATCCTAAGTAAGTGGTTTATCGGATGAAATCCGACAGATGACCAAGTTGACTTGCTTAAAGTGCATGATCACGTGTCAGGCGACTTAAGTGCATTTTAGTTAGGTTAATTTGGGCAGTTCCGCCACACTCCGTTAACGCCCTCGCCGGAGACGGAGCCACCCCGCCATGCCCGAAGCTCCGCCGTTGAGCCACCTCACCGAACCTCCTTCGCCCCCAACCCCTATAGCAGGAAGATCACCATTGAGCCCCTCATCGCCTTCGTACCCCTAGCCCGCACCCCCATGACCGGACCTCACCGGATTTCACCACCTGCGCCACCGGCTAGCCCCCAAGGGCCACATTGCAAGGCCATGTTTTCTTCCAGGATCTTAAGCGTAAAATGCAAGGGCCTCGTTGTGAGTGTTTCAAAAGTTCAAGGGCGTTCTGTAGAAGGTAAACTCAGATTTTGATTTAAAATCCATTTAAACCGCTGAACTTGGAAACGGCGTAGGAAATTGTAGAAAAATGAGAAAAATGTGAAACTTGTTTTGTTGAGTTCCTGGTGATGCCAAGTTTATTTCAAAAATGTTTATGTGCTTGTTACTGTCCTGTATCTAGCACTAGAATTTATTTTGTATAAAAGCCATTAAATACCTTATAAATCATATTGTGGTTTAAAAATGATGAAACCAATTTTTTTAGCTTCCTTTTAACATGCATGTTTCATATCTGCAACTTGTGTTAATGGAATCCATGATGTTCATCCTGTTTTAAATCTAAATGCCTAATTGTTGTCTTAATACTGTTAGTTACATGATAATTAGTGGAAAATCGATAAAAATACCAAATAAATTTTTTTAGATTCTTGATGCCCATGCGTGACTAGTAAAAATATTTATCGTTGTCAAATACGTATTTTTCGTTGCTTAATGAAATACATGCTGTTTAATCTCCTTTTTATGCAATAAAGAGATATCATGCTTATAAAATCCTGAGAAATTCCAAGTAGCATATGTTAGTGTTGGTAACCCTTTGTAAAATTTGTGGAACCAAACTGATGCTAGAACTCAGGTTAAAAATCATTCTTCATGATCTGCAATTTAAAACTGTTTGAATTTTAATAAATTCCGTAGTTGTCAAATTCATCTCAATTTTTTTTACAGTAGATATCTTGTGTAGGGGAAAGATCCTATAAAAATTTCATGTCCATATCATGCTTCCTAAAACATTTATTCATGTTAAAAGCTAATTTATTGAATAAAGGTAATTCTATTAGGACTTGTAGGCTCACAAGTAATCATTTGTGCTTTTCTTCGGTAATGTGATCACTCTTAAAATGATTGCTAAATAGTACCAACATGACATCACCTTCTGTCTTTTGAATGCTAAGTTTCTAAGAATCTTATATGTGTATACAATCACCATCAAAATTGTGGCCGAACCACCCAACTTAACCTAGCGAAAGTGTTCTCAATCAAGTCAATCTGGTAGTCTGTCGGGTTATACCCGATAAACCACTTGTCTTGGATCGAAACGAAAAGCATCTCACATGAAGGCGAGTCCAGAGATTACAACCTTCTAGTAGTTTAATACATAGGTCCCACTTTATTTATTACATCACAGCAGTTTGAAATCGCATAAAGTAAAATGTTTCAGAGTTTAAGCAGCGGAAAAAGGATGGCAACTAAACGTCGAAGCAGAAACATCATGGCGAAGCCAACCATGACGTTAGTTACCACGATCCTCACTGACCGAGGATGGGTCCCACTCGACCATCCAACCCGGAGGGAGCTGGGTCAGCTAAGTCATACTTTCAGCAAAGCACTAACATCCAAGTTACCTGAAAGTAAAGCCACAAGGAAGGGTGAGTATACTAATATTGAACAAGACTTACCCGTCGGGTGGCAACTATTCCACCGACTCCTAGACATGCAAGGCTTTTTAGCAGAGGGGTTTGTTTTTACCAAAAGCATCTAACTAGATATAGGGATCAATTTTAAATTAATTAAAATTAAAATTAAAATAGT
The DNA here is from genome assembly GCF_000263155.2 of Setaria italica. Classification (NCBI taxonomy): domain Eukaryota; kingdom Viridiplantae; phylum Streptophyta; class Magnoliopsida; order Poales; family Poaceae; genus Setaria; species Setaria italica. Next base: position 13,224,320 of record NC_028450.1, on the reverse strand, counting down.
ACCCTATGGCAGATTATAGGGATCAATTTTTAGCTCAAGCTCCAGTGATAGCTTGGCTCTGATATTTTTTAACAGGAGGTTACACTAGTGTGACAGAGGCTTCTATGATTTTTCCAAGATTTATGGTGAAGGACATCTATTATCCATATTTTTCTATGATTTAATCTTGTACGAAAATTTAAGCATGTTTCATCAAGCTTCATTCAGTGACTAATATTTTTCCATGTTTCATAAGTGATCCAACCTAGGTGGTTTCATATTTTGCTCTCCCATATTTTACTTATTATGCAAAATGTAAGATTTCACCCTAGGTTTCAAGGTTAAAACTAAAACAATGTACAAAACATCTAAACTAGGGTCACAACTATTTTTCTTAGCACAAGCTCATTGTACCAAGGCTAGCAGAGGTGGTTTTGTTATTTTACCATTTTTGGGTGATTTATTATGCATTTAATGCCTCAAACAAGAAATAACTACTACAAAACAATACACAATAGTGACATGTGTACAAATATTTTTCTGTGAAACTACACATCTCACTGATTCTAACAAAATTGGTTTCACATTTTTCTAAGTTTTCTACAATTAGTTATGCATTTTCAAAGTTCATGCCATTTAACCACATTTTAAATCAGAAAAGCTCTGGCAGTTTTCTACAATCAGTTGAACTATTGTCAACTATTGTCGATAAGCCCTTGGTTTCTTGCACTAAGGCCCTTGGACAAAACTTAATCTCTAAAGAAAGGCCCCTATGGCGGCCGACGGCGAGGCGTGCATGATTCTGGCGAACTACGGCTTAATCGAGGGGGACAAGGGGCAGGGTGCGTGTGTGGGCTCACCGTGAGCGAATTTAGTGTAGGCAGCTGCAATGGAGAGGGCTCGGCGGTGAAGAATGGTGGAGGGGACAAAAAGCGGTGGGCGGCGGCGTTGAACTTGCTGTTCCGGCACCGGCGGTGCCTTCCGGCAGGCAACAAGCGGCGAGGGAGCTTCACGGAGGTGTGCGGAGGCTACAGGGGGCGGTGGCGAGTGGTGGCACTATGCGGAGAGGGGCTCTCCATGGAGAGCTAGTACAGCGGCAGAGCTTTGCGGAGCAAAGGAGCGAGCGGGCGCGCGGGTGAGCTTCTCGAGCGTGCATCCACACCATTGATAGGGTCGGAGGGGCAAGGCGGAGCGAATGCTGGTGCTAGACATGGCTGGAGGCGAGCGGGGAAGGAAAGCTGGGCAGTGGGTGAGTGGCTGGCGGCGTTGAGTGACTAAAGGAGATGCGGGACGCGGGGTGATCTTTCGGCCATTGGGTGCGGGCGATTGCAAGCGCAAAGAAGCAGCTTTGCCGGGCGGACAGATTGGCGAAGCTGGCGCACGAGTTGTCACGTCAAACGCTGGGGTTGGGCAGAGGGTGTCGGCTGGTAGGCGACAATGTCGTGACGGAGGGAGAAGCTCGCGGGATAGGGCGGAGGGGATCGTTTGTCAGGGGGAGGATAGGCTCGCGCGTTCACCGGTCAGGAGGGGCATTGTTGGGTCTTGTCGCTGCCACAGGTTGGGCACGGCGAGCTCGCCAGTGGGGGAGAGCCACGCGGCGGTGGCGAGCTGGAGCACAGGGCGCGTGCTCTGGTGAAAGGGGTGCGACGTGGTTCAAGGCGAAGGGGTGATGTTTGGGCAGGGTTTATTTAAAATTTTTCAACTAAACTTGAAATTTGGCCTTTCTATGATTTGTTGTTCACTGGTGAGGCTTTAACTTCTACAAAAGGATTGGATCCAAAATCAAGCTAGATTTAAATTTATAAAGGCTCAAAGTTCGGTTGAAGGCACGAATTTCAGGCTTAGGCTGATTTGCAGTTTTGAGCTGAGTTGACTATTTTGGTCAACTTTGACCCGAGTTTTGAAGGGTTTTTGCTGAGATTTGGCCCTAGGTCGAATAAGTGAAATTGAAATAGACTTGTAGTACTCAAACTTTTATAAATTGGTTAACTCGAGTTTAGCTCAAATTTTGTGAGAAATCATTATGCCAAGCTATGGGTTTAAATGCTGACTTTGAGAATTGTATAATGCAATATCAATGACGCAATGTGCTCTGATGAAAATGCATATCATAAGTATATGTGAGTTAACACACGAGGATAATACATTTTTCACAATATCAATGACGCAATGTGAAACCGGCAATGGCACAAGCAATCGTGGATGGAAATGAAGCTAGAGAGAGGATAAAGGGGAAACGAGTGCTTGCAGCACAACTGATGTTTTCGAATGCATGGAGTATAGATATTGGAAAAATCACAGGTTAGCTTATACATCAACTAGAAATAGAAAAGTATGTGATTATTATATTTCAAGATGCTTTTGGCGGAGACAATGTGAGCAGCGTGATTGGGCCAAACATTCGACTAGACATGACAACTGAAGATAGAATAGTGCATGAAGAAGGTACAAACCACGGTGGCCAGGTTAGAGAAATTTGTATGGAAATATTCAAATATTAATGGAGGCATCATTGTGGCGTTAATTTGATAGTTCATGCAATTATCTTTGCGGGTTCATGCAACCAATGATAGACTGATAAGTCAGGGTCCCACTTCCGAGAGCCAAGCCTAAGGACGGAGCATACCTGCAACTGAAACGAAGGAAATCTCCCTGGGAGCCAGAGGGGAGAAAAAGGGCACAAGGAGATGCAGCGCTTGTGGTTACTACACAACACATAACTCGTGAACGTGCCTCAAATTCCGACGCAAGGAAATGCAAAGAAAGACATTTTATGAATGCGACAAAGATGACGAGCACGTTGACGAGATGGATAGGGATGTGTGAGGACAAGTTATGCATTGGTAGTGATCACTATCAATGCTTACTAGTGAATAGGAAAGAATTGAAAATGGTGTGATGCTGTTGGAAACAATCTATTCATTTTGTACATAGGTATAAGGCTATGTTGTCATTTGCATCTTGAACTTTGTTGTGAATCCAAATTTAAATGATTCAGCTTCAAAAAGGTTGGATGGAAGAAGCCTGAGTGGTTATTAACGTACAAAATCTTTATAAATGTACGTCTAATAAGCCAATCTTCTTGTGGACAACGGATAGAAGACATGTCATGTCTATATTAGCATACAGGGTGCTAGATTTGCATAATAAGTACTGCAGCATTAATTTTTGCTAAACTTCAAGCTCTGGTATATATATAAAAAATAAGGATGACCCGCCCAAGCAACGATTATTGGATCGCCGATAGTAGATGGTTGGTAATGGTTGTAGGAAATGGTTGACCAATGAAAATCCTTAGTACGGCAAGCCTCATCAGTGCATGCTTTAATCGATGGAGATGTTTAACCAAGTGATAATCATTTGTGAGGCAACCCAACTTTATTGCATGCCATAAACCCGGGAAAAAGGTTGACACAGCGTAAATCGTTTGTGTGGCAATCCTCCTACGCTCATTGTATATAAAGGGCATTGCGTTCATACTATTATATCTGCAACCCGCTCAGAAATATTTCCTATCATAGTGGAGAGTTCAGATATCCATGGACCAGATAACCAACACTCTCAGTAGTAGTTCCTCGATACACTCTTCCACAGATTAGTTTGCAACGATGCCTAAGTCAAGAGACATGTCTTTTGCAGAATACTAGGATTATTATCGCAACGAGCAGTCTTGAAGAATGTTCCTGGCATTTGTGAAAGCAGTGCCATGAAAAAAGAAGAACGTGGCAAAGGATTGGTAGCCAAGAAGAAAGATAAGAAGGTCAGATGTACTTACTTTTGTCAAGGCTTTTTTAAGTAATTGTATTTATTTGAGGACACATGGTTAATTAGCACATGCATCGTTGCATAGGAGGTGGCAAGACCCATTCAAAAGCCGAAGTCATACATCAAGAAACTCGAGGAATGGCTCAATGGAAGGCGAGATTAGCAGGGTGAGTTTCAAGACTTGCAGTCAATTTGAAGGAGAAGATAAATGATGATTATATTCAATAATTAACATAGTGTGATCTGAATTTATCCGATACTATTGCAGATTGGGGAGAAGACAAAGGCTGAGGTTTTGAATACGGTTAGAGGGTGAAAGCGCTATCAATGGAGCTGATAACGGCAGAAATCCTTTACTTAATAAACTAGTGGTGGTTTTTGTAATAATAATATTTCTGCTGTTCATGTTTTTAATAATTGAATAGCCTGGGCATCGAGTACATGCTTGAGTACCGACACAAGGCTGCGAATTCTAATCGTGGTGATAGTCATGTGGGAAGATGTAAGAATAAAAGATTTCTATACAGTTGAAAATGCAAGGCCATTTTATGAGAGATGCAAACCCAAATGTGCTCACGTGGTTGTTTGCAGCAGAGTCCCCTGGTGGGGTCAACCGAAGTCAAGGGGTTCGGCCAACCCTCACCTGAAGGGTTCGGCCCTCATCCTCCCTCATGCTGCGTCTCTTGGTTGTATGCTGGGTTGCTGTGTTGTTAAGTTTTCGTGGAGTGCAGAAAGACTAGGTTGGACAAACCACAAGGGCCGGCCGAACCTATCCTGGCTCTGTATTTTCCCTGCAACTCACTTAGAAACTTACAAAACATATATGGTCGAGCAAGCCCCGGCTGGCTCAAATCACCAGATGGGGAATCAACGTGATAACTTTATTAATCAAAACCTAAAAAAGTAAATTGATGAAAACAAAAGAAATGTTCAGCGCCTCCTGAACATGGAACTAAAGTGAATATGAAACTAAATGGCGCCAACTTATTAGGCGATGAGATGTCTATGGAATGGGTGGATCAAAAAGGTCCGGATGTCCCATCTCCTTAGCAATGCACTTGATCTAAGCACTAGGACCGCAACGGAGGATATCTAATTTATCATCTACATCCATCCACTACAGTTCGCACAAAGCTACTTGTTCAGCCAAATTATTAAACTTGATCGTCATCTCATCTAGACGCTCGCGAAGGCTCTAAATGGTGTCTTCCTCGGACTCATCATCCAAATGCTCCATCTCAACGGGTGGTCTTCGGATCAAGGGCGGTGATCGGCGGCGCTTCACCCCCTCACATGCGGTAGATTGCACCGACTCCTCCAACTCAAGGTCCTCCCTCCGGAGCTTGGGGTACTCACCCCCCTGATCTCGTAGTGTATAGGAGCACCTTCCAGGCTGTACTCCAGTGTCTTCTCGTGCTTCGCCTCATACTCCATCATTGTAGAGGACTCCCCCATGTACCATGAGTCCTTGACCTTGGTCTTCATCTTGGGCGTAGGCGTTGGGAGCTCATTGTCGTCGAACAACTTTTTCGCCAAGCTTGGCTTTGTCAGCCCCTTGAGCCTAAGTTGGCCTGTGGTGGGACATGTAGGAGATTACTCACGGCCCTTGGCCTTGCTGATGGCCCTTCAGGTGGAGAGGGAGCACGCGTGCTGGCGGGCAGCCCCAGGTGTGGGTTCGGCCGACCTTGCCGTCTCCCAGCCTGGCTGCTTGAGGGGACACCACCATGTCCAACACGTCAGGGCTCTTCTCTGGGGATATCTCCTTTGGTCGATTAGGGACGCTCTTGGAAGGGGCTTCGCCTAGGGAGGACATGGGCGGGATCTGGTGGTGGAACAGGGATATTGTCAGTCATGGATGAGTGTGTGACGGCTTAATTTTTTCAAGGAGTGTTGGGAGAAGGGAGAATGTGTCCCTTTTAGATGGGATCTCCAATCTAATCAGGATGACCCTTCTATTGATTCAAACTCGTGGGCATTGGATAATGTAGGAAGGAGGAGAGGGTTTGAAATTTGAACCGAAGTGAGAACGGACTAAGGTGAGCTCCAGAGTGTACAATGTTTGAGAGGGAATAGGTGGTTGAAAAACATATAAATAAGTACATGCATCACCTATTGTGGACTAAGAAGGATACTAGTCGATGCTCACAAACTCGAGGACATCTAGATCCTTGCGCTTAGGCATCTCTGGTTCAAGGAAAACCTTAATCCTTTGTCCATTCACCTTAAATATTTTCCCATCCTCATCTTGGAGTGTGACGGCTCCATGTGAGGCGGCATTGATAACTCTATTTGACTGTTCAATTCAGATTCAATTTATTTTTGTTCAAATAAATCTGTCATGAATGATGCCTTGGCTGGTGCATTGAGCTAGGCAGCCAGCTAGGGAATACTTGATTTCACAAGGTTTGCAACTTTCATAGTGGGTCGCAAGAAAAGAAGACGCAAGTCCTGGCCGGGATAGGTTCAAGACCTCCTTGGGTTCGGCCAACCTGGTATGCTTGGCACAAATCCTAAGGACCAGAGTAGTAGCAAAAACATCAAGGACCACAACTGCAATGACCAGAATTGGTCACCATCATATTGTGCCACCATCACTGCGCATTCCGCTCAAGGCATATCGCCAAAGCTGACGAAGCGGTTATTTGTTGGGGCCTAAAGCTGGCTCATGGAGTTCTTCTAGAGCAAGGTGTCTTTGCGGCGACATCTAGCCTTAGGGGCTGCGTCTCTAGTCACACCCGAGGGTATGCTTGACACAATTTTTTAGGACTAGAGTACTAGCGAGAATAGCCACGACAAAAGCAGCAATGACGAGAAGACCGCACACTCCACTCTAGGTTCCTCGCTGAAGATAGCGAAGGAGATACTAGATGAGGCCGAGCGCTGGTTCATGATGTTCCATTAGGCGGTCCTGGAGATTGGGCTAAAGAGGACCAGCTCGAAGCATGGGACTACCAAAAGGAGAGCAGATAGTGCGACTGATCACCAAAGTGGACGCGAAGCAAAACAATGGTGGTGGCAGTAATAAGCCTGCACACCCCAAGGCAAACATTTACTAAGCAATATGAAAAATGCTACTAGCCATCTGCCATACAAACATTTACTAAGTAACATGAAAAATGATTATCCTTATCACAACCACAATATGTTATCAATTTTTTACCAGACCTCAATTCTCTGAGAGTAAAAGAAACATACATACGATTCTAAAAAAATGGATGGATAATGGAAACAGTCCCATTTTATGGAAGAATCAGATTTTTAATTTCCACACTGCACATATTGTTTGACGTGGCCACCGTGTAATCACTAGCAAAAAATAATCATAGTAAGGGAATTCACTTGCCTTTGGAAACAGATGGTCATGGGCTTATTCCATCTCACCGTAGCATGATGGTCACCAACTCTCCATGATCCTTGCCTGCACTCAATTCAATAGTTGATCTTGAGCCGAACTAACCAAAAATTGTAGCACCATTACATTGTCCAATAATACACCTGTAAAGAACATAAATGCAACAATTTGCCACACAATACATCCTTTCATATTTTAATCCTTGAAAGTTCTTACCGTATGAAGTCACCTGGTAGAAAGCACAGTTCCATTTCTCAAATGTGTTTCCATAATCTGCAACTGAAGTGTCTGCAGTTCTTTTCCTCTTCATCTAGCTAAAGTCTTAAACCATTCTGTCCACCTAAATATGACCGATCAATTATATTACAGTATTAGCGTAGGAAAATGGCAGAAGAAAACTATAAGACTTTGTCAAAACTTCCTAGCTACACATTTTACCATCATTACTGGGTATAGATGATAATTGGTCAGTAAAATTTACAAAAGTTATATAATTTTTACATCATCAATATTATATCGTACATCAAAATCAAATGTATTCTGTCAATCTTATCACTTGTTTATGATTCAAACTGGTTACTGATGATAGGCTTGATAGAATATATAACAGAAAGGATACATGCAACATTAGGAAATAAGCAACCCAAATTATACATAATGGTTACTGTAGGTCAGCCTTTTCTCACCTACCAGCAGCTGTGACCACCCTTTGTAGCAAAAGGTGCAGGACCCCATACATTTGAATGAATAAGATCAAAAGGTCTAGCAGAATGAGAAACAGTAGATGAATATGGGAGTTGTATTTGTTTTCCAAGCTTGCAACTCTTATAATGAAAACTAGACTCGAGAGATGTATGACCTAAACATCCTTTATTTATTAATGTAGACAATCAAGATCCAGAAAGATGACCAAGACGATGATGCCACTTGGCGAAGGATGAGGTGGATGACGAAGCAGCGGATGACACACGAGCAGATGACTGAGGAAGACGCAGGGTGTCAAGAATATAAAGACAAGAAGAACCTCTACGGCGATGGCCCCGGTTCGACGATCCTGAATAAAACAAGATGAGTCATCAAATCCAACAAAATAATTGTGATATGCTATTTGACCAACTGAAAGAAGAATCATGGACAACTGAGGTACAAAAGAGACATTAGGCACAGAAAAATTAGAAGTACAAAGAGAATCCTGATGAGTAATAGAGCAAGATGTACCATCTGCTGTCTGAATAGAAGCACCATCAGCAACTGCCTTGCTAGCAACAAGCTGAGACTGGTCAGAGGTCACATGAAAAGAAGCCCCTAAATCAAGAACCCAAGAAGACTGAGGAGCAGTGATAGGTGAAGCAGCAGCAACAGACACTCAGCCTCTAGGAGTACAACCGGTACCACGACCTCTAGCCGCACGAGCAGCATGATATGCATGAAAATCAGCCAATTTCTCTGGATGCTGAGAGAAACAGTTCTCTAAACTATGATTGATCTTGCCACAATACTTACATGGTTCTGAAGATGTACCTTTAGATGGTGCACTGTACTTTTGAGAAGCTACCAATACATTGTGAGGCACTGACATAGGAGGAGCAGACATAGACCGAAGATGAGTCTCCTCAGCAAGAAGATCAGATAAAGCACGAGCCATGGTCAAATCAGATGAATCATGAAGCAGCTGTTTACGAATGCAATCAAATTCTTCCCTCACTCCCAAGACAAAATGATATATAAAAACTTCTCAATAAATTGATGTGCTAGACAGTTATTTGCTGGATAGTCACCTATCATAGAAGTCAAAGAGCCCACAAGACAATCAAAAGCAGAGTAATACTCATCAATGGTCATATCATACTGCTCAATTGCATGTGTTTGCTTCATGAGAGTATGCAAAAGGGCACCACTATCCTGAACATAGCGTTCCTTCAAATGAGACCAAATAGCCTTGGCTGTTTTAAACTTCCTAAGACTCATAATCATAGATTGCTTAACACTATTAACCATAGCAGCCATCACTTTACCATCATTGATTTCCCAAGTTTGGATGGCATCAGAATTGCTAGGATCAGTCACAAGAGTAGGAGGATCACAGTTAAGTGGAAGTATAGACCATAAGCCCTCAATGCAGTCTCAACACAAAAGGCCCACTCTGGGTAATTTTGGCCATCTAGAGTGATATTGATGACAATAGCGTTGATTTGCGGCATACTGGAAACTGCTACACTTGACAATAGAAAAAGATAGCAGGGATCAGTTACCACAGCATTGGTAGAAGAGGAGCAGCAACACGATGGTGCTGCAATTGAAGAAGGCTCACAGCAGAAGGTCACAACACGATTGGTCTTCCTCTATCCTCCTTCAGCCGGTGGCAACAGACAGCCCAAGGCTACGGACGAGGCGCAGAGGAGCGGCCACGTGATGACAATGGAAGCCAAGACGTGGACCTGATCCACGATGGGCGGGCGTCAAGGACGAGCTGGCAGGCTGGAATCTCCGATCCGCGACGGGCGGATGTTGATGGTGGCGAGGAATCAAGGACGAATCAACGGGCGGCGGGGACAAGCCGCAACGGGGTGACATAGATGGGCCACGACGGGCGGCAGGATATAGGCCGCGACAAGCGGCGGATGGGCGCCGTGACAGGTGGCAGTTGCGACGGGCGACAGCCGCGGTGGTGCCGCAACAGCGGCAAAATAAAAAAAAGGATCGTAGGTGAGAATTAGACTAATTCACATCCTAAACCATGCTCTGATTCCATGTTACTAATCTTGGAGATTTGAGAAGAGGAATACATCTATTTGTAGAGATGGCCATATATTTATAGAGAGCCATATAGGAATATAGAGAGTCTTCCCATATAGAGAGCCTTTATACATTTAATAGGGATAAGTACCTTTTCTGCATAACTTCTCTCCATTACTTTATCAAAATTTTCTTTAGTTGAGAGGTGAATATGTCAATGCACCAGCAATTTTTATTGTGGAAGCAAGCAACGTCTAAGAAGCAAGTTACCACTGCATATCATGTTTCCACGTAATGGTTATCAACAATAATAAAATTTTACGAACTAATAAAGGATTAGTTTCTATATTCCAGTACCAAAGACTGAAAATTGCCATAATACATAATGATAGTGGGTTTTGTTTGGTTATGACTTTATATTAGTATTTTTCTATCTATGAATGAATAGATGTTAAGAATTCTACTCAAGGATCATGATAGCTCCTGTGAAGACTTTCCTAGGCCTATAGATCAGATAATTCAAGTATGTGCTTCACGATCAATGGACACATGATAAACATGTGATTTATTTAGTATGAAATGATCACACAAAGTAGCTTAGTGAAACTCCCACACAGCAAATGCAAGCATAACAATCTCAAATCAATGATGAATTGACATGAAATGGCCTTCTGAGCAGAGCTTATTCACTATCTCACTGCTTGTTTGCAAGGTGTGGATTGGATCATGGTGCGCTCCTGTATATCAGTATCTACAGCTCTGCATGCCAAACGGTGTGAAAATGGAGTTAAATATATTGTTAACTTTCTCTTCATCTTATCCAAAGTAACTGTTATGTATCATGTTACTGGTGCAAGGAGTGCCCATGAGTATAGCATGAAAAGTGACTTTTAAAAGATCGAAAAATTGACTAGCATAAAAAATTGAATTTAGTGTCCATTAAAGTTACTCACCTTATGGGTTTTGAGCTTGGTAGTCCTTTCTATTTGTAACAGTTTATGCAATGCTCATAACAATTCGAACATCATACTTAAATGTCTTGATGAAGTTGTGAACTTCATAAATACCTACAAAACCACTTAATCCATATATAAGTAAGAAAAATAAGTACCCTTTCCGTCCCAAATTACTATTCATTTTGGCTTTTCTAGATATATAAATTTTGATATGCACCTAGATATATACTATGTCTAGAAAAGCCAAAACGAATAGTAATTTGTGATGGAGGGAGTAACCATCAACCAAGAGCAATCATGCAGATCATGCGACATAAACAAAGTTTACCAAGAGATAGTTACAAAGCTAGAGAAGAATCGAACTGAATGTAAATGTAGAAAACGGGATTATAATTACATATAACAAATCATCCTGTAGCTACTTGTATATTATTTACAATGCCTAATCACCTATATTTGGAAATCACTACCCAAAACTCAAAGAAAGCTGCATTTCAACTTTCAGTGGTTGATTGGCCCAGCTTTCAATAGATAGTCTTGGCACAGTTACATCTTCAGAATTGCATCAAGAAAAAATGAAAAAAATTACTTATAAGCAAGTACAAGTAAATGCACCAGATATTCAGATGCTACTCCTATAATATGACTATATCTGTGTTGCCAACAGCATGGACTTTTAATCAGAGAAAAGGTGTTTCTACAACTTAAGCTCACAATTTTTTAACTGGTATACTATGAGCAGACTTTCAGGCAGGATAATGAAGCAGTGACAGACAGATAGTTTCTCATCAAATACTAAATTAGGGTTCCTAGACAAGATTTTTAACTGCAAAAATTTCATCCTAGAGTCATAGTACACTGAGCTAACCTTTCCAAACATGTACTAACAAAAGTTCAGATAAATGAACTATACACAGATTTTCAGCATTCAGGAAGCATGATGCTTTTCAGCATCATTATTACTGGCTAAAAAGTTCTAATTATCTCTAATCACCAGACTAGATGGAATACTTGGATTAGGGAAAAAACCTAATGTCAATCCTATGTACAATAGGCATAATATCAATCGATTAATCCAATTGCAGAATATTTGGTAAGAAAAACACATTAGATATTTGGTTGAACCAAAACAATAAGATTACCCCTGTTTATTGCAAAAAAAAAATGTTCTGCTGTTAACTTTGCAGGAAAACCATCGGTTTTGCAGAAAATAACTACTGGTGCGACAAAGGGATTTACATAGACCGTGCAGAGGTTTATGGGAAGTCATATGCAATGATCTTCCTGCATGACAGACCATTATTTCACACAAATTGCATACCTCTCATCATGCCAGAATGAATATTAATGTGTCCAACTCTAGCAGCACCAATGATTCGTGCAGAAACAGCATTACATATCTACAACATCAAACCAACAGTGATCTTATATTTCTGAACAATGCTTCCATGACTGACAAATTTGCACAATGAATCGTGCTGCTTTTGAGACAAAATTTCTGAAACAATGTTAACCGCATATGAGTTACGATGGATCGTATACCTCACTGGATTCGTGTGCCTTGGTCGATTGACCTCTCGTTCCTCTTGCTAGATCGCCTGACCATGACGCGGCTACGCGCACAGAACGCGGTCGTCACCAGCTAAGCGTGCACGAAGACACACGAACACCACCGTGACTCCGTGAGCATCACGCACAGATGCGCACCCACGTGGCCGAACACCAGAGAGCACGGAATGTACGAGCTCAACGCAGCCGGATCGGAGTCAAGACGGGCGTCGACACATCACCGTGGACAGCCAGGACGGCCGGCAACACGAGCAGGCGAGCAGCCACACCAAGGGCTTGTTTAGTTGGTCAAATTGGGAGGTGCCAAATTACTGTGCTGGCACTATAGCACACTGTAGCGTTTCGTTTATATTTGTGAATTATTGTCCAAATATTGACTAATTAGGCTCAAAAGATTTGTCTCGCAAAGTACAACAAAACTGTGCAATTAGTTTTTAATTTCATCTACATTTAGTACTCCATGCATGTACCGCAAGTTTGATGTGATGGGGAATCTTCTTTTTGCATAGTGTCAAAGTTGGAAGTTGGGGGTGAAGTAAACAAGAGTCAAGGTGCGGCGGCTTCCCCTGACACCGCGTTCCGACGGACGACGGCTGGGCGCAGGGCGATGGGCACACGGTCGACAAGGTGCATCAATGTCGCCACGAGCACCAGAACGCCGAGGTGGAAGCGCAGCTGCGGCCGTGTCACGGGAGAAGGAGTTCGCCGGAATCTAGCTAGTGGATCGGTGGCGGTGACGGAGAGGCGATGATTAGTTGTCGCATATTGCGGTGGACGGGAGGAGGTTTCTTCATATGGGAATCTGGGGGGGCCTGGCGCTCCGATCCGTTTTTAACGAGGTGGACCAGGCACGGGCGAGCGCCGCTATGCCCGGCTAGGGCGGAGATAAGGCTTGCCCTTTTTGGGCCTGCTGGACTGCTCGGTGGAAAGGCTTTGCAGTGGCCCAGCCCGTAGCCCCTTTAGTGCTGGAAATTTTGTTATTCGATTTCGAAATGCTAAATTTCAAAATAGTAGAGCTAAAAATAATGTTCTTTCCAAGGAGTTAGTAATCGACATTGGGTGAGAGGTAAAATTGCTAAAGGTGTCTCTTTTGAAGCTGATTGGGTGAGAACCTCAAGTCAGTTATTCTCGAGTTCACGTTGTGAATTTCCCAATTCCTATTAAATTTAGTGCCATCTATTTTTACATTTTTGTTGCTAGTTCCCCACACCTTTTGTTGTGGGTGCTGACTGTTGAGTTACGTTGCTAAATCTGATTAGTTGCCCTTCAATTATCTACGACAAATGACTTTAACAAATAAATGAGGTTCTTCAAAAAAATAAATAACGGAGGTTCACGCTCACCCTAGTTCCATTAATACTCACTCTTCTTATTACATATGCATAAGCACCAAAGGACTGTACATTTGTTGTCATTGTTTATTTTGCATTGCAAACATCGTATAATTTGCATTGAAAAATCCCGGGGCGGAAATAATTGCTGCTACCCCATTTTGCAAACCGAGCTTATCTCGGTTGGTGTGCCTCCTAAGGGTTTGTTCGGTTATCCCGAAACGAGCTGTTCCGGGCCCCAATCCAGTTGGATTCGAACGGCCTGTTTTGAAGCCTCAGCTGAATTGCAACGTCGTTCGGTTTGGGCTCTCGGAAACTAAACAAGCCTAGAACAGCCTTTCCACCTCTCCCACGGTCCGGAAGAAAGCCACACCTAGCACCCTCTCGATCCCACGGGTATTTGATACGAAATCCTAAACTTTGGAAGGGTCACATTAAATATTCAGACGCTAATTAGGAGGATTAAACATGAGCTAATTATAAAACTAACTGTAGAACCCCTATACTAATTCGCGAATAAATCTATTAAGTCTAATTAATCCATGGTTAGCACATATTTACTGTAGCAGCATATTGTCAAATCATGGACTAATTAGGTTTAATAGATTCGTCTCACGAATTAGACTCCATTTATACAATTAGTTTTGTAATTAGACTATATTTAATACTCTTAATTAGTATCAAACATCTGATGTGATAGGTACTAAAGTTTAGGAACACCCTCTTATCCAGTCAGCCATGACGTGAGGCTAGGCGAGGCTGAAGTGCTTGTGGCGACAGCGCAACGGGGTGGCGGCTGAAGACGATGGCGCGGCGGCGCAGCACGGCACCACCGCGACGGCGACGGCGGCGTGGGGGGGGTTGATTGCTTGCTTCCCCTTTCTTGGCGCATGGCGCCCTTGCTTTCTTTCCCTGCCTTCCGATTGGCGTCCTGCGCGCAATCTTGACGGGCTCGACGGTGGATCGGACGGTCGGTCGCTGGCGGTTGCCGGGTGTCCCGGGGCGACCGCGACGCCCTGGCAGCACGAGCCCATCCCGTGATCGCGTGGCGTGCGCGCACGGAGGAAAATTGGGGGTCTCCCGTCTGCACTTGTGCGGGCGGGCGGGGCGTGGCGACTGGCGAGAGGAGGCCGTCCGGTGAAAAGAGCGGCGATTGTCGAGGCGCTACAGAGCGAGCGAGTGATCCGCAGCGCGTCGCCGGTGGGCGGTGACGGGATGAGACTCGCGAGGGATGGCGTGTGGTGCGGCCTACTCGGCGGCGACTCCACGTGAAGCGTGGGGTTCCCGGCCGGCATCCCTCGTGCAAACCGGGATGAGACTAGCAGCTGTCTGCACCATGAATGTTCAGGCATCTGTCGGCGTTGCTTTGCTACAAATAGATTTCTGAGTGTGAATCTGTGATTAGTTTGTGGTTGAGGCTGGAGTGTATGTTTGTGTTCCTGTCCAGCCGGACACAATTTTTTGATGAAAGGAATGGTTCAAGAAGAGGATTAGAAACATAGCAGGATTGAGTGAAAGAACGGATCTGCTCGATCCTGTCCCTGAACGGTTCCTGAGCAGGAACCGATCCTCTGTAACCGAACGAGCCTCGAACCCAGCTCCGTGCACGCTGCTCCTCTGCAGCTGTATCCTATGCCGCCACGGTGGCACCGGTGGACCCTTCTGCTAGCCTCACCTAGTGGTTAAAAACATGCACGACTCCACGGTACCGGTTCAGATATTCTCCGTATACATGCCGGGGCCAATTAGTCCCGGTTTAGATATTATCCATATACTGTTAAAGTAACTCGAGGCGATAAACCTTTTTGTGTCGACGAGTAGCAACGCACGATAGCGTACGTGGCAGAAATGATCCCTAGCTAGTAGTAGTGCTACTGCTAGTACCCAATTACAAGACATTTTGGTTGGTACACTGTCACCCGGCGTATACAATTTTACAGCCTGGGCGCTTTATTTGTCAGCATCCACCATCATATATCAGTGATGGAATTGGAAAGGGTGGGGATGGATCATTCAGTAGGGATTAGATTTGAGCTTGGATGCCAACTGCGCGCAGACGCGAAGGTAGGGAATTTGCGGCCCCGAAGTCCTCTTCAGATGCAGCACGTACTGATGCTGCTGCGAATTACTATTTCCGTTGCCTTCCCCGGCCTTCAACAGCTGGATCTCGAAGAAGACCGCCGCCGCCGATAAGCTCTCCACGGCGGCGGTGTCGTCGTCGGTTGCAGTCGCAGTTGCAGCCCCTGACGAGCTGCTGCTGCCACCGCAGTCCTTGTGGCGGCGGATGAAGCTGTGGATGATGGCGGCTGTCGGGACGCCGCCGCCGCCGGCAGCCCTGACGTGGGCGCAGACCATCCGGTGGCGGTGGCTGTGGTAGAAGAGGATGCGCACGCCCAGCTCCCCCAGCGCCTTGGCGACGCGCCGCATCGTCTCGCGCGGACACTCGCGGAGGACTAGTTCGCCGCCGTCCAGCGCCCACTGGTGCCGGCCGTGCGGCGGTGGCGGCGGCGGCATGGAGAGCTGGTAAAGGGTAGCTGCGTCGTGCTGCTTGCTCAGGACCAGCTGGTACGCGACCGCCTCCTGGCAATGCAAATTGTATATTTATTGTGTATTTAAAAAGGAAATGGTCGTCGATCGCAATGCAAAGAAGCAAAGACAGTATTAGCAGAGCAGACCGAACCGACCTCGGATCCGTCGTCGAGGCGGATCGACTGGAGAAGGCTGGTCCTCTCGAATCCATGGCGCGTCACTAGCAGCTCTACGGTGGCGGCATTGACGCCTTGCCGGGCGGCGGCGGCGGTGGCGTCGGGAGGGGGCATCGCCAGATGCGGCGGCATGTCCGGCTGAAGCCAGCGGTGCGCCGTCACCTCGGCCAAGGTCGCCCGCTTCTCGGGCCTGACAATGAGCATGCTGGAGATGAGGTCCCGGGCGTCGTCGGAGACCCACGACGGCAGCCGGAACTCGCCGCGCTGCATTGCATATATATTTGCATGTACTGATCAAATGAAATCCACGGATCCATGATCAGAAATTCAGAATAGTACCCTGATGTTCCTAGCCAGGTCTGACATGTCGGCGCCGTCGAAGGGGTAGCGTCCGCAGAGCATGGCGTAGAGGATGACGCCGCAGCTCCACACGTCGACCTCGGGGCCCCGGTACGAGCGGCCCTCCAGCAGCTCTGGCGCCGCGTACTCCGGGCTCCCCAGGCTCCTGCTCTGCATCTTCCCCGGGCTCCAGAGCTTGCTGAATCCGAAGTCGGCGATCTTGACGCTGCCCTCCGCGTCCAGCAGCACGTTCTCCATCTTGAGGTCCCGGTGCGCGACCCTGTTGCGGTGGCAGTAGGCCACGGCGGCGGCCAGCTGCTGGAAGATCCGGCGGGCCTCGGCCTCCGGCAGCCGCTCCCGGACGGCGACGTGGTCGTGGAGCTCCCCCGACTCGGCGAGCTCCATGACGATGTAGGTGTACTGATTGTCGCCGGCGGCGGGGGGGCGGATGGCCTCGTAGAAGCGGGCGACGTGCGGGTGGCGGCCGAGGCTGAGCAGGCGCATCACGCGGGGCTCGCGCTCCGGCTTGAGCTTGGCGGCTCTCATCTTGGCGTGGCAGAGGATCTTGATGGCCACCCGGAGGCCCGTGCGGAGGTGCCGGGCCTCCCACACCCTCCGAGAAGCTGCCCTGGCCTCTCACGCTCACCAGCTCGTACCTCCCCCGCAGCGCCGCCAGGTGCGCCGGCGGCAGCGGCTTCATCGCCGTCCTCGGCCGCTTGCAGGAGCTAGCCGATGGTGGTGGGGAGCCCTGCCCCTGCTGCTGCTGCTGCGACCTCTGCATATGGAACGGATGGATCGATCGACCGATCAATATGGACTTATAATTAATTGATCAAGATCTTGGCGCCTGGAATCAGCTAGTATTATACTAGCGTGCAGCCATCGGATTGATGGAATCGGATGGCGGCCGCCGGAGAATGGAGATGGATCGTCGAGGAATGATTCTAGCTGCAGAAGGATCTGGCCCAGTATTGTATTAATCGGCGGGGGCGACGGAGAAGAAGAGAGTGGAGATGATGCAGATGGGTGATGGAAACTAGGAAGGGATTCCCTACTATAGTACCTGCTGTAAGGGCACCCACAACGGCTAAGAGCTCTCTACAAAAGATCCATGTCAGCCTTTGCGAATAAACAAATAAGAGAAGAGAGAAATCGTTGCTACCGCTAGCACGCAGTTCGACGTCGGGTGGACCCTGCACCCCAACCCATGCGGTTTCCCCACATGAGAGCAGTGGCGGATCCAGAAACGGGCTCCGCTCCGGACTAACTAATATAAAACTTGAAATCTTACTAGCCATACACTATTAGATATAATATATTTTTCAAAGAGCACAATTCAACCAATAGACTCAAACAATACATAGAATATTGAAGGTAGAAAAGTACCAAATTAAGAGTCTTCCATGATAAAAAAAGAACCATACATGTCTTCATGAATTAACACCACTTCCACTTGTTCCGACGTTCTCAATTCTACATTAAAATTTTCAACATATCAGCCCTATATAAAGCAAGATAACATTATGTATTTAAATAGACTAATACAAGTAAACAACACGCACCTTGAGCACTCGTTTGGCAAATTCATCTTACGGTTTCTTAAGCCTTGCAAGCGCTTTAGAATTTTTTCATCTTCAATCGACGCAAATAAATCTCGCTCAATATAGCACATCATGCTATTATTCAACCAATCATCATTCATTTTATTTCTTCGTTCAGTCTTGATAATATTCATAGCAGAGAAGGCTCTTTCAACTGTTGCTGTTGCCACCGGCAAAATCAATGCAAGTTCAATGAGACGATACACCAAAGGAAAAACTGTATCTCTTCCAGTCTGAACCATCTTCTCAGCAAGGTTCCTAAGATCAATACAAGCGTCAAAATTATCATCATTTCTAACTTCATCAATGAATATAGGAAGGTCACCCGCAAGCTTTATGCAGTCATAATCACAAAAGTCATCTTTATAAATCTTAGCAAGCTCAACTAACTTCTGTACTTCAAAGTTGGCAAAAGAATCCCTCGGATCAAGACAAGCAACGCATCTCAAGAGTTGAGTTGATCTTTCTGGAAATCGATTGTTTAACTCACAATAAACTTGATCAATCACAACATTAAAAATTCCATGATGAAAATGATGGTAGTAACTCACTAGTTTAGCACCACGACATCTCGAACGACCTCTAACTGGTATCATATCTTCCATATTAGGAATTTCTATGTTGTTGAGGAGGCAAAACTCCTTTACTTCTTCAAAAAGGGCATCCCAACCATTTTCCCTCATTTCATTCATATTTCTCATCACAGAGCCAATTAATCCTATTGCACGAACAATGTTTTGATTTTTCTTTTGCAAACATTGTGACAAGTCTTGAGTCATCCCCAGTACTCTAATCATAAGATGTAATATAAACACAAATTCAAATGACTCCATTCTTTGAATCAATCCAGAGACTGTAGTTTTTTTTCCCCATCAGTTCCATCTTCACTAATATTTTCCAACACCTCCAGTACAGAGGACCACATGATCATAAGACGTGCCAATGTTTTGTGATGTGTACCCCACCGTGTATCACCAGGCCTAGCAAGACTAGTTTCTTGGTTTTTCCCTCTCCCAGAAAAAATAGCACTACTATCTAACTGCTCAACAAGCTTATCATGATGACTTTGAAGGAGTTGATCTTTCCTCTTGCAAGAAGCACTAACAACATTGACGATTGAAGTGACATAATTGAAGAAATCAAAAGTTGAGCCACAACACTTGGCTACAGAAACTACCACAAGCTGCAATTGATGAGCAAAACAATGGATGTAAAAGGCATATGGGTTTTCGTTCAATACCAGTCTTTGTAACCCATGAAATTGTCCTCTCATATTTGAAGCTCCATCATATTCTTGCCCTCTAATCTTGGAAATAGATAGACCATATCTTCTAAGCATAGTGTCCAATGCTTCTTTTAGTGAAGTTGATGTGGTGTCAGAAACATGTTCAATGCCAAGAAACCTCTCAATCACACTTCCTTTATCATTGACAAACCTACAAGAGAAAAGAGAAAATAGTGTTACTTGAAAGCAACAAAACAAAACTAATAAAATAACCAAATAGAGAGAAGGTATATACCTCACAACCACAGCCATTTGTTCCTTAACAGATGCATCACGAGCCTCGTCGACAAGAACCGCAAAACAACGATCTCCTATTTCACTTTTAATTAGCTCACTTGTCTCCTCTGCACAAGCCCTAGCCAAATCTTTCTGAATCATTGGACTACTCATTTGATTATTCCCTGGAGCATTTTCACCAGTCACAAGTGCAGCCTTAGGATCCTTCTTTCTGTACCATTCGAGCATCTCCATAAAGTTCCCTTTATTTCTTGATGTTTTAGACTCATCATGTCCACGAAAGGCTAGAGCTTGCAAAAGGAGAAATCTAGCAATGCCTAACATGATACTTAAACGAGCTTTATATGCCTCCTCTTCTGCTGCACTTGTAACAGTCCACACATGTTCAACACTTTGCCTCTGATTTTTGAAATCAAGTGCACGCTTTCTTGCATTATTATGAAAGCCATCAATTGATTGAGCATGCTCCTTGAAACAATTTTTTGCATTCTTCCAATTTCTAAACCCAACTTTGGTAAATGTATCATTAGAATGAAACCCAGCTTGTTGTGGCTTAAAGAGATAGCAATAAAAGCAATAAGCTGCATCCTTGGCTACACTGTACTCTAACCAATCAAATTGATCAAACCATGATCCAATAAATCCTCTTGATTGGCCTTTACCATCTTTTTTCGTTTTTGGAAACTTATGACCAGCTGGCCTATATGGACCTATTTGTAGATATGCTCTCCTTGCCTCATCCCTAATGTCATGATGAAAATCATCAATTAGCTTCCTTTGTCCTGGATCAGCAACTATATCTCTCATATCAAGTTCAATCCGTGGTCTTTTTTGCTCAACCCGGCTCTCTATAGTTTCGGCACTACCACCGCTCTTTGTTGCATCTTTTTTAGCATCGTATTTCTCCATTCTAACTTCTAAGATATGAAATGTTGCAATTGCAAAGTAAGACTTAATCACTCAAATACCAGTCCTGGCGTCCTGCTCAATCATTCAATGAAATGAAATATTCATGATTTTGCATTTTTGCTAGTAGGCACTAGCAATCATTGAGCCATTTTCAAAAAAAAATAAAACCTTTGCAGTTCAGCAGACACCAGACAGCAGGCCTGGGGGCAAGCCGGCAGGGCCGCAGCCCGCAGGGGCGCCGGTGCCGCGCAGGGCACTGGCCGGCCGGCGGCCGCAGGGGCCAAGGGCCAGGCGGCAGGCGCCCAGGCGGCAGGGGGCCGGGCGGCCAGCGGGGGCGCCGGGCGCGGCCGGCCGCGCCGCCGCGTCACGGCCAGGGGCAGACGCCGGCACCGCGGCACGCCGCACACCGGAGGTCGGAGGAGCGCCGGGCGGATTTGCCGGACTTGGCGGCTGGCGCGTGGGGAGCCGCCGAGGCGGGGACGGCGGACGGCGGGGCGCTGGGGCTGCCGGGCGCCGGGAGCAGGTGGCGGCGCGCGCGACCGGCGGAGACGCGGCCAGGCGCGGCGCGGCCTCCGGCCGGACTCCGGAGCGGCAGAGCTTGGGGCCGGGACTCGTCGCGGCCTCGTGGGCGTCGGGCGGATGTGGGCTCAGGGGAGCCTGCCGGGGACGGCGGCGGCCGGCGGGTGGCGGCGCGGCCGCGCGGGTGGCGCCGTGGCCCGTGGCGGCGGCGCGGCGGACTGGCGGCGCGGCCGCGCGGGTGGGGGTGGGCGAGTGGCGGCGCGGTGGACTAGCGGACAGGAGGC
Organism: Setaria italica; assembly: GCF_000263155.2. NCBI lineage: Eukaryota > Viridiplantae > Streptophyta > Magnoliopsida > Poales > Poaceae > Setaria > Setaria italica. The sequence goes on along the minus strand of NC_028450.1, from coordinate 13,202,753 downwards.
AGGGGCACAGGCAGGGCGACGGGCCGGGTGAATTCGCGAACCAGTACAAGCCAGAGCCAGCTAGAGCGACTCCGCGAGGCCCGCGACGGGCGACGGCCCAGCTAGAGCGACTCCGCGTCCGCGAGCCCCACGACGGGCGACGGCCTGCTAGCCAGCCTATTGGGCTTTCTCCTTCTCGGGGTGGGCTAATTGGCTGATAGGCCTTTTTATGCTATTTTTATGAATCAATTTTCCACTGCTCAAGGGCCTCGCCCCGGGCTGCAGCCCGGGGCCCAAATCCGCCCCTGCATGAGAGAATAGGCGGCGTGGAGCATGCCGCCGAGGCCATTGGTGGTGGTGAGGAAGTCGGGTGCGAAGCAGGGCCACCGGAGCATCACCGCCATCGCGGTCAGTATCCTCTGTTGGGGCGATGCAAGGAGGAGGCTTGGGCCCAGCTGCCGGCGCCCCACACGTGGAGGGGAGGGAGGTACACGACGCGGCGCACGGCCGAGTGTGGGCTAGGAGAGGGAGGTGCGCAGCACCCGGCATGGGAAGGGAGGGGGCTGGGGTCACGCTCGGTCACCGGGCGGTGGAGGTGTGGCTGCGTGCCTATCCTCCAGCGTGAGCACGGAGCGCGTACATGCGGGGATGGGGGGTGGAGGCTGGAGTGGCGCAGCAGACGTGCAGGAGGAGGCGAGGAGTGCGGCGGCATAGGTGAGGAGGACCAATCCGCTAGCTCAGGGCGCGGACTACCGGAGATCAAGGTAATAAATAGCGGTGGTAGCGGCCGCAATAGCGGTAGCGGCCTATTGCCGCTATCGCTATAAGCTAGCGCTCTGGTGGTAGCGGTCTGGAACTTTGCGGCCGCAATTGCATGTAGTAGGCCGCAATAGCGTGGAATCAACTAACCCTAACTAGCCCAGCAGCCCAGCCCGACTCACACAATCACACGGTCACACCCCTGACACACTCCACCCATCGGCCTCCAGATTCGGCGCTGACGCGCTGCCACCCTTCACCTCCAGATTCGGCACCGCCGCCGCCTGCCGGTGTGCTGGCCGACTGCCGCCAAGTTGCCGTTGTTAGAGGCGATTGGTCAATTTGGTCCAGGATTGAAGAAACATTCTCCTAACCAACTTGGAACCCCTTTACTGAACAAACATGTCAATTTGATCCATGAATTTTTGCAAGTGCAAAAGGAGCAATGGTCTTTAAGTGGATGTTCTATTATGACATATGCTTGGGCTTGGGCAGATGACTGGATGTTCAACAAGAGGCTGCAATGGAAGTATTCTCAAAAGGATAGGGACCCATTGGTTACGAAATTCATTGATGATGGTTCAACAAACGAATGGATTGTAGATCCTGATGCACTAGCACCACAATTAGAAGATGATGCTCACAGTGGTAGTGTGAGAGGTAAGCGAAGATTAATCCATAAAAGTTCATCAAGCAAAGCAAAGAAAGCACGAGATGGAGATGGTTCAAAGTGTTGCAGAAGATGAGTAGGAAGAATTTGATTCTTCTGAAAGTGAAGAGGAAGAGGAAGGGAACATCCCTTATGCAGATGGAGATGGTTCAAATGACCATGAGGCCAATGATGTTGCTTCTAACAATGACAACGAATGATAGTCTTGTGAACTATTTTATGGCTCATAATATGTTTCTTTGCAAACTATATGTGATGATTTAATGTGTGGAACACCGGAACGCCAAGTTTGTTTTCTTAATTTAAGTATGTGAGACATGCAATTAAATATCTATTTATACTTATTATTCATGATATATATATAATTAAAATTATGTGAGATTATTAGGTGCCGCTTTTGGAACTTATCATCCGCAATAGCGTCTGCTATCCGTAATCCGCTGCCTCAACGTCAATCCGCTACCAACCCGCTATTCGCTATTTATTACCTTGCCGAAGATGCGCCCGCTTGGGTGAGATGGGGAAGAAGGGGTGGGAGGGAGAAAGTCCTGACACGTAGGACCCACACAATTTAGAAATAAATGTTATAGCCAGTGCCAGCTCTCTATAATCGTTGCGGGTGCCCAAAGGCTAATCCTAGTGTGAGTTTCATAGAGGTTTCATGCATATTAAATACGGTGACACATCAGCATATGTGATGACATGGCAACACAATTATGAGGAGAGAGAGAGGGAAGGAGTTTCATCAGGATGAAACTGTGTATCCACTGTTTCTAAGACTATGAAACCTGATGAAACTGGCGTTGGGGGCTAGAGAGTTTCATTTCATCTGACCATGTCCAATCACATGCCTTACAATTAAATAGTATGTGCAGCCTATGAAATCGTGAAATGAAACTTTGCATTGGGAGAATCGGTTTCATTCGTCAACTCAAATTTCTTTTGGTGATATATCATTCTTAAAAATTGCAAGATGAAACTCACCGGTGGGAATAGCCTAATGTAATTCCCACTGGAAATAGCCTAATGTAATTAATTAAAAAAGCAAGGAAGGAATTACTGCTGCTACACTGCACGTAGGTACAAGCAGTCTGCATCCATCTTTTGCAAGCAACGACGACAAGAAACCCAGCGGACAAAATGATGTGAAAGCAACTGCTAGCTAGTAGCTACTCCATAGGATACTAGCTATGCATGTAATTTCCTTTCCTTTTCGTTTCTATACTGCATAGAGAGATTCCAACCATGCAGCTTGGATCCTACTGATATCCTACCTACCCTATGGCAGGCTAACGTCAATGCCATGGGAGCAATTCTGGCAATAGTGGATCTTTTAGGGCCGGGATTTTGTTTACCATGTACCATCAGGCATGCTAGCTATTTTGGTTTTGTTCCTCCTATCTGTATTGATCCATCCATGTCATCCTGTCATGTCACCCACACTAGCTTATGATCTTGCTTGCTTCTAGTAATACAAGTCTCAACAACTCTCCATGCCATATGCAAATGCAATGCTTATTTCGGAATATAATAGCCCGACACTTCTCAACAACAACATAAGTATGTATCAATGTACGAAACCACCTCCACCGGCCAGTCATATTAGCATTGTGCTGCATGGGCACGTAATTCCAATCTCGTCTGTTCAATTTCTACGCTCAACTACCATGCTACCTTTGCTTACTTATGCTTTTCTTTGAAATATGCTACTTTAAAGTATCTCCTTTACTTTGTCCAGATAACCTCCTAAAGTCCCCCTCTCTCTCTCTCACACACACACACCATGCATATATAGGTAGACTTAGATGGCCGTTTTGCAGTTGTGCACACGCCACACTACTAGAGAACTAACTTTAGATCCCACCCCCTTTAGTCTCGGTTTAATTTCGGCCCGGGAGAAAAGAGGGTGCGTCACGGTAGGCTGGAATGGGGCGCACCTTTACTCTCGGTTCTTCTTTTTGCAACCGGTGTCGGTGTTTTAAATCGGCAACACGCCTAGGGGGTACCCTAGGTGGTCTTTTGTGCGGTAAGGGTCGTCGAGAATCAAGGAATCAATGGTGACGCAAGGAACACGATTTAGACAGGTTTGGGCTGCTAGATCGCGTAATACCCTATGTCCTGTGTGTTGGTTTGTATTGATGAATTGGAGTTGTCCTTGAGGGAGGTCCCTGCCCACCCTTATATACACAGGAGGGCAGGGTTACAAGTCTTGAGTCCTAGTCGGGTACTATTACAGAGTTCTACTCGGTAAGGCCCGAGTAGTTTTCCATAAGCATTCTTGACTAGTCCAAGCGGGATACGCCTATCCCTTGTTCTGATCATGTCCGAGTACGCCCCCGAGTGGGCCATCCAAGGTCTACTCGTGGGCCTAGGGTGTATGCCCGACAAGCCCCCGAGTACTTTGTAGTCGTGCGCCACAGTCTTGGGCACTGCGGGCACCATTCGAGTAGCTAGTCGTAGAGGTTGCGAACCGAAGTGCTTGAGTACTATCGTGTGGCTTGAAGGTACTCTTTCTGCTCCTTCGAGTTGTTTCTGTCCCGAGAAATTTTATATGGTAGTGCGATGTCAATCCCACTCCATATGGAGTAGCCCCCGAGCCTTAGATTGAGTCGAAGAGTCAGGCTTAGGGTCAAAATCAGTCTTCTGTCTTTTTTACCCTTGGCAATCTTTGAAAAAGAAAAAACCGACCAACGGGTACGGTACCCGCAGCCCCCGAGCACTTAGGCAATCTCTGTCGTTGAAGTGGTCAGCAGTCCGTTGAAAAGAGTAGTCGTTTGAGTGTTTAAGGCGATTAATCTGCAATTAATCTGTCCGTTGTACCACCAACGCATGGAAACCGGAGCTGGCGGAGATAAAGCTGGAAGGCCCCATTTCGGTTGCTTTTACGTCGCACGGTAATCAGATCTGATTATCTGCCTCCTCCGTTCTCCTGCTCCACACTTGCGCCGCCGCCAGTGCTGCTGTCGCCATTGCTGCCCCTTGAGAGAGATCCGAGTGATAGTGTCATTCTAGCTTGGGGTTTAGTCCGTCGAATGCGCACCAAGAAGATGGGTAAAAAACCTGAGAAGATCCGGGGCAAGGCTCCGGCGATGGGCAAGGCGAAATCCAAGAAGGGGAAGGAGCTGGTGCTGCTGGCACAGAAGGTGGGGCTGACAAACCAGACTGCGCCGTTGCCGCTCGGGGCAACGTGGCAACATTTGGTGATGAAGGAGGAAGCCGTCAAAGCACTAGTCGATGCAATGCTCCTGCAGCCGAAGGAGATTCTTGAGTGGTGCCCCGCATTTCCAAATGCGTGGCAATTTGAGGAACATCCAGGCGAGACAATGATGCTCGCACACTTTGTGGAGACGGGGTTGGCGGTGCCCACCTCCGACTTCTTCAGAGGTATCCTCGAGTACTACAAACTCCAACTTGTCCATTTGAACCCCAATGGTGTACTGCATATGTCTATTTTCGTACAACTTTGTGAAGTTTATTTGGGAGTTCCTCCAAGCCTCGAGTTGTTTAGGAAGTTGTTCCGCTGCAAGCCTCAGCCGAGTGCCCAAAGGACAGAAGTCTTTGGAGGCGCCGGGTTCCAACTCAGGAACTCGGGCGCATACATTGAGTACAACTTGACTGACTCCCATGGTGAGTGCGCCGCCGTCCAGCAAGCGGAAAGCTCCGCGTCCCGGCGACGTGGGCAAAATCCAGTAGGGTAACGCCCACCGCACCCCCTGAGAGGCGGGGGGATTCTATTCACCAGCCCCCTCCTAGGGTGAACCGGGCCGCGCTCGCTCGACGGACACCGCCGCCCGCAGGAGGCGAGGCTCAGTCTGTCCACCGGCGCGTCGGCCCCATCCACGACGCCCGCAACACCCTAGACGCGCGGAGGCGCTCCCACGCAGATAGGGAAAAGGGGGTGGATCGTGGCTACCACGTCCACTGCGGCGGCCGCTACGACAGCGAAGAAGACCAGGCGGGGCCTCGAGCCTTCTCCACGCGCATCCTGAACGCGCCGTTCCCACCGCACTTCAGGCAACCAACGAACGTGGCCAAGTACTCCGGGGAGACAAACCCCGGGCTATGGCTCAGCGACTACCGACTTGCATGTCAGGCCGGTGGGGCGGACGATGACCTATTCATCATCCACAACCTACCACTCTTTCTGGCTGATTCGGCATGAGCTTGGCTGGAACATATCCGTTCCGGTCGGATCCGTAGCTGGAATGACCTAAAGGAGATATTCATGGGAAACTTACAGGGCACGTACACACGCCATGGCAATTCCTAGGACCTCCGGAGCTGCCGCCAGGGGGCAGACGAGTCCCTCCGGGAGTACATCCGATGCTTCTCCAGGAAGCGCACCGAGCTCTCCAATGTCACGGACGCCGACGTCATAGGAGCCTTCCTGGCAGGGACCTCCTGCCGGCCCCTCATCCACGAGCTGGGACGCCGGGGCCCGAGGACCACGGAGGAGCTCCTCAACATCGCCACCAGCTTCGCCTCTGGCGAGGAGGCCGTCGGAGCGATCTTCGACCGCTCCAAGGGCAAGGCGAAGCGAGAGGAGGACGCCGATGAAGGCACCTCCAACCGTCAGCAGAAGACGAAGAACAAGCAGCGGCGTGAGGCTCCCCTCGTGGCCGTTGTTGAGCGCAAGCGGGGACAACCGCCCCCTGAGGGCACCCCCGGCTTCTTCGACAAGCTGCTCGAGGGACCATGCCCGGACCACGAGTTCCTCGCGAAGCACGCCTACAAAGACTGCAGCCTCATGAAGAGGTACTTTGTAGGCAACCCAGTGAAGGGCGACCGGAGATGGAAGCCCAACGAGGAGAAGAAGGACGGCGAAGAAAAGGAAGATGGCTTCCCCAAGGTGGACGGCGGCTTCATGATCTTCGGCGGCCCGACGGCTTACGACTCGAAGTGCCGCCAGAAGCTGGAGCACCACGAGGTCTACGCGGCTGAGCCTGCTACACCGGCTTTCCTCGACTGGTCGGGATCCGCCATCACCTTCGACCGGTCCGACCACCCGGGGCGCGTGCTGCAGCCAGGACGCTACCCGCTCGTCATCGACCCCGTGGTCGGCATCACGTGCCTCACCAAGGTGCTCATGGATGGAGGTAGCAGCCTCAACATCCTCTATGCCAAGACTCTCGATGCCATGGGGATCGACCGCACCTGCCTCCGCCCCAGCAAGGCGCCATTCCACGGCGTCGTGCCGGGGAAATAGGCGTTGCCTCTCGGGCAGATCGATCTGCCCGTCACTTTCGGGACCCCTTCCAACTACAGGAAGGAGGTCCTTACCTTCGAGGTGGTAGGTTTCCACGGAACCTACCTATGGCGGATCCACTTCGGATTAGCTTGATTAGACAGGGTTAAGCTGCCTAACATGCGACACCCATGCTTAAGCCAAGTTAACACGAAGTGCCATCGGATTTCATCCGATTAACCACTTGAACAGGATCGAGTTTAGCAAACTCACACGAAGGTGAGTTGTTCCAGAGAATACAACGAGTCCACTGAGTTAAACGACTTAACCCTTTAGTTCGGCCACAAAAACCCACATCAGAGTTTTTACAAGGTTCAAAGGAAAACAACAAAAGGTAAAACCACTAGCGGAAGCAATCGTCGGGGTCGGACGTCCCTGGTGAGGCCAACCGGGACATCACTGATTCCTCTCCTCGCTGTCCGAGGAAAGATCCCACTCGACCGTCCAGCCCGGCGGGAGCTGGGGCGGCCAAGCGCCAGCAAGAGAGGGGTCGGGAGCAGCAACTTCACCTGAAAAATAGGAGCCACAACAAAGCTGAGCTACTAAGCTCAACAAGACTTAACCGATAGGAGTAAACTACTCCTCCTTCTAGACATGCAGGGCTTTTTGGCTGAGGGGTTTGTTTGCCAAAAGCACTAAGTAAAACCATATTTCAAGTTTTAGCTCCAGTTCTAGGTTCATTTACCAGTCTAGATTTTGCAACCTATTCTAAGCAATCATAGAACCAAACAAGATGTATAGATATAACAACAAACATGTCATCATCAGATTCCTCATTTACTCAGGGTGACATAGCGATCAAGCAATCTCAAACTGTGAGAGGCAGACGAATCGATTCGAGTTCTTTAACCATGCATGGTGAACCTAGCCTCACGACATCCGCACACCCGGAGGTCGCTTCCTGTGTCGGCCTTCCCCATCAATCCCCTAACCCGTGTCGGGCCCATTTCCTTTGGTGTAAGGTTCCACAGACCCGGCCTCTGCCGTCCTGTGACCACGCTTACCACCACGTGCGACAACCAGCAGGGGAAACTCCGTTCCAAGAACATTGGGGCGACCGCTCACGTCTAGGTTCAATCCGGTACTAGGCTTCCTCATCCCATACTAAGTATGAGGCTAGTACTTTCCAACACTTGATCACGAACACCACCACTGTCGGGCCTTAGGAAGTTTTCATAGACAGACGGGGCGACCATCCGTCCACCAAAGAGTTACCAAAACCCTGCCCCGTCCATCGTCCTTATAGTTTCAACAGAAAGGTAGACATCCAACTCCTACAACTCGCGAGTGACAGGGAATCACTCGGCTTTTACCGCCTCCTAGTTAAGCAAGCGGCTACTCGGTCCAACAGCTAGTGCTCAGATCATGGGGATAACTAAGTCATGCATCTAGGGTTTCAAACAACTCCTATACATAAATGCACAATCATGTTACAGAAGGCATGCGCAAGTCTGGTAAAACACACAGGGTTTTCATGCAACCGGGGCTTGCCTTCGAGCAAAGAGGAAGGAAACTGCTCGACTTCGGGGGCGACTTCGGCTTCAGCGGGCAGGAGCTCAGCTACAGCTTCATCCTCTAGCGCCGGGTGTAGCTCGTAGAAGCCGTCGGCGAGGTGCAGCTCTACACGAATGCAATGCAAGAGTTAGCATAGACGGTTATTTCAACAGCAACACTGGCTCGCCTGAGCCCAGAAACTTGCGACAAGGAGCAGGAGGGTAGGGAGGTTCAAGAGAGCTGGTGAAGATCAAAAGGCAAGGGTAGGAAAGGAACTTATGATCTGATCCTTGAACTAGAGGATGTGGTATACTCGGGATCCTCAGACGCAAGCGCTGAAGGGTTCCTAAGTTTTACACATACACCCTCAGGTTGAAGAAAAAGATCACAGCCGAACCCTCGGGCGAGGCGGATAAGGGTCGGCGGAACAGATAGGGTCGGGCGAGATGGAACCGGGGTCGGGCGGATAGGAGGGGTCGGGCGAAGCGGACTGGGGTCGGCAACTTACCTTCTTCCTGAAAGGAAAGCTTGGGGTCGGGAAGAAGCAGACTTGGGCGGAGGGACTAAAAGCTTGAACAACGGCTAAGACCGGGAAAAGCTACGGCGGCGGCGGTGCTTCTTGCTGATCACAAGAGAGCTTTTACGCGGCTCGGAGGAGCAAGCGGCTGGGTGACTTGGAGAAAACTGAGAGAGAATCTGAGAGGAGAGTTCCTCAAGAACCTGGTGGGTGGCGCTAGGAGCTTGAGCAGGGAGCGAGAGAGAATGGCTGAAGGCAACAATGGCGGAGGGAACTCCGGCGGCTGGTGCATTCCTTTTATAGCTGCTGGAACGGAGGAAGGAAGCGGCGCGGGAGAGAGAGAAGTGAAGCGGCGCGAAGGCCGGGGAGAAGCAATGGAGTGCTCTGCCGGGGCGGCGATTGAGCAAAGAGGGCGGTGGTGCAGGACTCCGGGGGTGACGCCAGCGGTCATTGGGTTCTAGCGTCAGGGCGGCGTAGGAGCGGGTAGGCCGGTGGTTGAGATTTGGCGGAGGCGGGCGTCGCCGTGCGGAAGATTTGATAGAAGCGACCGGTTTAACGGCGCTAGAATCGAGGGCGCACAGGTGAGAAGATAGGCAGCCGCGGGCGCGCAGGCAAGCACGGAGCAACAGATTGTCGGGCGGCTTCTGACAGGGCAGGGAAAGGAGCTGTCGCTGCCGCGGTCGGGGTTGGCGATGGAGGAATCGTTGTGTAGCGGAGACCAGGCGGCGCGACTGTGGTTGAAGTGACGGAAAAGACGGGCGACATCGGGCTCTGGGGCCGGGATCTGGCGGCGTGATGATGGGCGCGGGAGGCGAGGCTCTGCAGAAATGTTGCAGAGGGGCTTCCGCTGCCATTGGGGAAGGGGGCGTGAGAATCCACTCGGTCGCTCGCCAGAGACAAAACTGAGCGGCGGCGTCGGAGAAGACGAGCCACGCGGCAGGGAGACTCTGAAGCGGGCATGCAACTCGAGTGCGCCTGTCACGGAGGATCTGGGGAAAAGATCTCGCGGGTCCACCGGGCGGATAGAACGGACGTTTGAGGAAGATTTAGAAGGATTCGACGGTGGGCTGAGCTTGCCGGGGTCAAGATCGGAGCGAAGCGGGAGGGGTCGGGTCTTCGGGGTCAGAACCGGGCTGAAGGCTGAGCACTCAGGCGCAGTAAAACAAGACAGATGACTATGATCAAGGGCTCCGATTAAGATTAACTCGGGAGATTAGGGGTCGGTCGTCACACTACCACACCATCTTGGGGCGGTCGTGCTACACCAAGTTCATGGCCATCCCCAACTACACCTACCTCAAGCTCAAGCTGCCGGGGCCCAACGGTGTCATCACCGTCGGTACGTCTTTCGAGAAGGTGTACGAATGCGACGTGGAGTGCTGCGAGTACGCCGCAGCCATAACCTTCACGGAGAATTTGGCGGTCCAGCTGGCGGAGAGCGCCGAGGATCAGCCTGACTCCAAGCAGTCAGCCACCTCTTTCGAGGCCACCAAAGGCGTCAAGGAGGTCCCCCTCGACCCCAGCAGCTCCGACGGCCAGACCGTGCAGATCGGCGCAACCCTATCTCCCAAATAGGAAAGCGCACTCATCGGCTTCCTCCGTGCGAATAGCGACGTCTTCGCGTGGAAACCCTTAGACATGCCCAGCATTCCGAGGGAAGTCGCCGAGCACTCCTTGAACATCAAGGCCAGCTCCAAGCCAGTGAAGCAGGGTCTGCGCCATTTCGACGAGGAGAGGCGCAAGGCCATCGGCGAGGAGCTCCAGAAGCTTTTGGCAGCCGGATTCATCAAGGAAGTATACCACCCTGAGTGGCTAGCTAATCCTGTTCTTGTATGAAAAAAGAATGGGAAATGGAGGATGTGTGTTGACTATACCGGTCTCAACAAGGCGTGCCCAAAGGATCCGTTTCCTTTGCCACGCATAGACTAGATAGTCGACTCAACCGCCAGGTGCGAAAACCCTTAGCTTCCTTGACGCATATTCCGACTACCATCAAATCGCGATGAAAGAGGCCAACCAGCTCGCAACCTCTTTCATCACCCCCTTCGGTCCCTATTGCTACGTAAAGATGCCTTTCGGCCTCAAAAACGCGGGGGCTACATTCCAGCGATGCATGCTCAAATGTTTCGGGGACCTCATCGAGTGAACCGTCGAGGCTTATGTCGACGACATCGTAGTTAAGTCCAATAAGGGCGACCAGCTCATTCTCGACCTCGAACTAGCCTTCGAAAGGCTAAGAGACAAGCGCATCAAGCTCAATCCTGAAAAGTGTGCTTCTGGGGTTCCGAGGGGCATGTTGCTGGGTTTCATCATCTTCGTACGTGGCATCGAAGCCAACCCGGAGAAGGTAGCGGCTATGAGCGATATGGGACCGATTCGGAACATAAAGGGAGTTCAATGCGTCACGGGATGCCTAGCGGCCCTAAGCCATTTTATCTCGCGCCTCGGCGAATGGGGGCTCCCTCTCTACCGACTCCTGAAGAAGACCGACCGCTTCGAGTGGACCGCCGAGGCCCAGGAGGCGCTTGACTAGCTCAAGGACCTCCTAACGAAGGCCCTAATCCTGGTCCTGCCAACCGGCGGGGAGCCTCTCCTCCTCTACATTGCGGCAACCACCCAGGTGGTTAGCGCAGCCCTGGTGGTGGAGCGAGAGGAGGAGGGACATGCCTTCAAGGTGCAGCGCCCGGTGTACTTCATCAGCGAAGTCTTGTTCGAGCACAAGGTGCGCTACCCGCAGATCCAGAAGCTCATCTACGCCATCCTCATCACGAAGAGGAAGCTGCGCCACTACTTCACCTCCCACCCAGTAACGGTTGTTTCGTCGTTCCCTCTCGGCAAAGTGATCCGAAACCAGGACGCCACGGGACGGATCGCGAAGTGGGTGCTCAAGCTCATGGACCAAGGCATCACCTATGCCCCCCGCACTGCCATCAAGTCCCAGGCACTCGCCGATTTTATAGCTGAGTGGACGGAGATCTAGACACCATCGGCGCCGGAGAAGCAGGAATACCGGACAATGTACCTCGACGGATCGCTGATGAGGGCCCACGCCGGAGCGGGCCTCGTCTTCATCTCTCCCCTAGGCGTGCGCATAAGGTACATGATTCGCCTCCACTTTCCTGCGTCTAATATTGTCGCCGAGTATGAGGCCCTCCTCAACGGGCTTCGCATCGCCATTGAGCTGGGCATCCGGTGGCTGGATGTCCGGGGCGACTCTTAGCTAGTCGTCGAACAAGTCATGAAGGAGTGGAGCTGCCACAACCCCAAGATGGCAGCCTACTACAACGAAGTTCGCAATCTTGAAGACAAGTTCAATGGACTAGAGCTCAACCACGTCGCAAGGCGTTTCAACGAGGCAGCCGACGAGCTGGCAAAAGCAGCGTCCGGCCGAAAGCCCGTACCCGACGGTGTCTTCGTCAGCGACCAGTTCAAGCCCTCAATCCGTTGCCAAGAGCCGGGGAGGGTCGGCGACGCGCCACCTGCCCCGGACTCGGGCCCCGGCCCGGGAGGGGTCGGCAACGCGCCACCTGTCCCGGGCTCTAGCGTTGACCCCGACAGGGTCGGCGACGCTTCGCCTACCTTAGACTCGGAGGCCGACCCCTCCGACCCTGAGGTCATGGAGATCGATCCAGACCCAGCAGTGGGGCCTGACCCCCCGCTCGACTAGAGAGCCCCGTACCTCGACTACCTCGTCCGCGACACGCTCCCGGCGAACAAGACGGAGGCATGTAGGATTGCGCGCCACGCTAAATCCTTCGTCATCATCGACCAAGAGCTCTACAAGCGGAGTCACACCGGCATCCTCCAGCGCTGCATCCCGATCAAGCAGGGAAAGGTACTGATTCAGGACATCCACGCTGGAGCCTGCGGCCATCACGCCGTGCCAAGAACCCTTGTGGGAAACGCTTTCCAGCAGGGTTTCTACTGGACAACGGCGATCGCCGATGCTACCCACGTGGTCCGCACCTGCGAAGGGTGCCAATTCTTCGCGCGCCAAACCCATCTGCCCGTGCAGGCGCTCCAGACCATCCCCATCACGTGGCCCTTCGCGGTCTGGGGGCTGGACCTCGTCGGGCCCTTCAAGAAAGCGTCCCGGGGCTTCACCCACCTGCTCGTCGCCGTCGACAAGTTCTCCAAGTGGATCGAAGCACGATCGGTCGTGCAAATCAAGTCCGAGCAGGCGGTACAATTCTTCATTGACATCGTCCATTTCTTCGGAATCCATCATCACGGACAACGGCACGTAGTTCACCGGGAAGAAATTTCTCCAGTTCTGCGATGACCACCACATCCGAGTGGACTGGTCAGCCGTGGCACATCCCCGCATGAATGGACAGGTTGAATGAGCCAACGGCATGATACTCCAGGGTCTTAAGCCACGGATCTTCGACCGCCTCAAAAGGTTCGGCGGCCGGTGGGTCGCGGAGCTCCCTGCAGTCCTATGGAGTTTGAGGACAACCCCCAGTCAGGCGACCGGCTTCACCCCGTTCTTCATGGTCTACGGGTTCGAGAACCCTACCCACTGACCTAGAGTACGGATCGCCGAGGGTCAAGGCGTATGACGAACAAGGGAACCAGGCATCACTCGAAGACGCACAAGATCAGCTCGATGAAGCACGCGATGTGGCCCTGCTGCACTCGACCAAGTACCAGCAGGCCCTACGATGCTACCACAGCCACAAGGTGCAAGGCCGAGCCTTCAACATCGGCGACCTAGTGCTCCGCCTCGTCCAGGACAACAGGGGTCGGCACAAGCTGACCCTTCCATGGGAAGGTCCCTTCATCGTCGCGCAAGTACTGCGACCAGGCACGTACAAGCTGGCGACCCCTGACGGACAAATCTTCGGCAACGCTGGGAACATAGAACAACTAAGACGCTTCTACCCCTAGCTTTTGTTTCCAAGTTCTGTACATAGACACTTCTGTAAATTAAAAATTTACGGAAAAAAGAATTTTGAGTTGGTTTCATTCAAGTTTCACGTTGAACTCAAGGATATCCGACCCTAGCTCTGCCTCAGGGCCGCATATCCCTCAGGGGCTATCAGAGGCTCCAGCTTAAGCCACTTCTCTTTCCGAGCCGACCCTCTTTCTGAACTTTCGGGCATGAAAAGGAGAGAGTGCATGAACGGTGTTCAGGCAAGACTGATCGGACTACGAAAAAACCTACACCCCAGCGACTATGGTGCCTTCGCCCATCAATGCTTACTGGCACGCCCGACGACGCGCTCTAAACTTTCCAAGTCCAAAAAATAAGAAAGAGGATCGAAAACTTTTTCACGACAATTTATAGAAAAGGCCTCTATGGCCATCACAAAACAAGTCCAAAACTAATGTATTTACATCTGGGGTGCCAGCCCGATACAGCTAACTCGTTCGGGGATCTTCGGGTGGGACGGCTTCATCCTCCAGAAGCTTCGCCAAGGCCTCCCCCGGGTTGAGCACCGACGCATCGATCTCATCCAGCTCAGCCTCGGAGTAACCGACGGTGTACCCCCGCTCATCCCGGTGAAGTTGATGCCAGAGTAGTGGGAGCTGAAGACCCCAAAGGTTTGCCTCACGCCGGTGCGGAGCGCTCCTAGGGTGATCTCGCAGGACCGGCGGTATGTCCCGAGGACACGAGTCGCCAGCGAGCTCGTCCCCTCCCCCTGGACCACGCTGAGGCCGTCGCAGACGACGCGGACCGCATCCCGCAGGTTGCCGTGCTCGGCCGGGCGAGTTCATCTGCAAGGCTCGTCGAGAAAGACCCGCCAAATCAGAAAACACTGCAACACCACAATGACAAAGAAACGAAAAGAGTCTTACCCTCGGATTGGGTCTTCAGCTGGCGCTCCCGGTCAAGCCCCTAGGCCACGGAGGCCTGGAGCTCCTGCACTTGCACTTGGAGCTGACTGACCTCCGCCCCAAGGTCGGCCGCCACCTTCTCGGCCTCTTCCTTCTGGGCCGTCTCGGAGTCCCGGTCCTGCCAGGCCTTCTGCCGCTCGCGCCGGATGCGCTCGACGGTCTTCTGAAGGGCTTCATGCTCCCCCTTCAGCCGTGCAAGCTCCTCAGCGTCATGGCAGGCCTTTTCAGCAGCGGCATGGAACTCCTCGCGATTGCAGCGAGCCTTCTCAGCGACGGATTGGAACTTGGCCTCCGCCCATCGCGCGTCCTCCCGCACCTCCTGCTCGCGCCTCCGCAGATCAATGATGACCTGCTGGGCGGTGGCAACCTGCGCGGTCAACTCTACGGTCCGCTACTTCTCCAAAGTGAAGTGTTCCCAGAGCCCCCGCCCGAGCCGGAGGAAATCGGACTTTCCCCGGCTACATTCTTGGAGGGTCTACAAAACAATACACCATCAGGGACAGAGCAACGGGAGGAAAATAACCAACGAAGAAAACACCATACCCAGCCACCGGGGACGACAACGCCGTCCAGCTCCCCCAACGCCGAAGACAGGGCAGCACGGACGTTAGCAAGTCCACCCTGCAGCGCGTGCCACTTGCCCCACTCCACGGTGTCATCCAGCGTGAAGAGGGGTCTCTGCGGGTCATCACGAGACGTCCAATGCAGCATAGACCCGTTCCGCACCTTGGGAACGGGATTGGCCGAGACAAGGGTGGAGGCCGCTCCGGCCGCCCCCGACACCGCCGTCCCTGACGCCACCTTCGAGGTAGGCACCGCAACCCCGGAAGGCGTCGGCCTCACCGACAGTCCCGGCGCACGCGCCCCCACCCCCATCCAGGCCGCCACGGCCACCGTCGACGCCAAGGCGTGTCCCGACCCGTTCATCGGCGCCACTGCCTCCATCACCGATGCTGGAGTAAGTGTTCCCATGGCCGCCGCACCCTCCGTCGCGGCCACCAAGGCAGGCGTCCCCGCCCCCGTCGTGGCCTCCGGAGCAGGCACCTCCACCTCCACCGCCGCTACCCCCTCTGCCGCAGCTACCCGGGTGGAAATCCCCATCTCCGTCACCGCCGCCTCCTCCGTCGCAGCTACCGGGGCGGGCATCCCCGCCTCCTCCACTGCCGCTGTCCTTGTCGTGGCCGCGGGGGCAGACTCTCCCTCCTCCATCGCCACCGCCGTCCCTATCACAGCCGTTGGGGCAACCGCTCCCGTCTCCGCCACCACCGTCGGAACCGCACGCTCCCCTCCGCCTCGTCGTCATTGAGGTCAATCACCTTCCCGGCCTGAGGGCCCCCAGGGGCAATGCTCTGCACCGCGGGGTTGGCCGAAGAGGCAGAGGGCAGAGCGGGGGTCAGACCCTGTCTCGTGCTCGGCGACGGCGCCACTCCACCGGTTGCCGCCACAGGACCCACCTCCGCGGTAGGACCTGTGGTCTCACCAGTAACACCGCCGCTTGCCGCCGGCGGGGTCGCGGTCCGCCCCGCAGAGGTGGATGACACCCGTAGCGCCTTCTTCGGCGCTAGCGGCGGGACAAGGCCTCAAGGGGCGGCGCTACGAAACAACAAAGAACATCAGCGAAAACAAACCCAATGCCTGGAAAGAAACAAGACACGCGAGGAAATTCCACTCACACTCCCCTAGCGTAAGGACGGCGCGTGCATTTCGCCTCCGAGCCGGACGCCGACCCCGTGGCATCCGGAAACGGCCGCTTGCTGTTGCTCCTCTGCTCCTAGGCCGTAGGCGGAGGGACGGGGGTCAGCTCCGGTGACCCCCGGGGGGCGCTCCGCGCTGACCCTTAGGGCGCGGCCCCAGAGGTTTGCAGGACCAAGTCTCGGGTAGGCGGCCCGCCCGCTTCATCCCCTGCGGCTGTTTGGGAGCGCGACTCCCGGATAACAAGCGCGCCCGACCGGGGGGACAGGATGAACTCCTCCACCTCGACCTCCTCGTCATCCTCCTTCTCTTCCTCCTCATCGTCGTCGTTGTCATCGTCCGACACGACCTGTCCCTACTGCCGCCGTTGGAACTCCTTGGCGGCTTTCTTTCTCCTCTTCGCCATCTCCTTATCCTTGCGCTGCTTCTGCTACTCGGCAAGGAGACGGTTCTACAGCCGCCGCTCGGCATCCTCTGGCACCGACGGATGCGAGTTGATGACACGGGTCATGTTGCCCTACGAACACAAAAGGCCCCGCATCAGAACAACAAACCAAGAAACACAGGGAAAAGAAACAGGCACACGGAGTCCCTACCAGATCGATGAAATTCTCGTCCGGGCGCATCGGAGGGTGGCCGGGCACCGGGTAATCGGCGTCCTTGTCCTCCAGCGCCTCCTGGACTCGCTGCCGGATCTCGGAGGCAGCGAGCGCACCCGTCGTGAGGATGGTGCCCTCGGTCGGCGCACCGGGGGTCATCTCGGCGAGCGAACGAACCCGGAGCATCAGCGGCGCCACCCTCCGGGCGTGGTACGCCCCAATTACTCCAGCTCCGGTCAGCCCCCTCCTCTTCAGGTACTCAATGGCCTGCAGCAAGCCGGTGATCCGCTTCTTCTCCTTCTCCACCGAGCCGTACGACCACACCTCCGACGCCACTTCAATGACGCGACCGGTGAACTCTGGCACGGTGGAGTTGGAGTAGTTCTTCACACAGAACCACTGATGGTGCCCCCCTTGTGGGACACTGCGGTCTTCATCGCCTTATACTCCTTGGCACGAGTATGGCGGAGGTAGATTCCGGTGCACCCTATCGGCACCGGGGTCGACCGCTGCTGGTTCCCTCTCTTCTCGGCCTTCTAGTACAGGCTGATCGTGAAGAAGTACTTCCACAGCGAGAAATTGGGCTCAATGCCCAGGAACCCCTCGCACAGCGCGACGAACACCGTGATGTGCTGGATCCCGTTGGGGTTGAGGTGCTGCAGCTCGAGCCCATAGTAGTGCAAGAGCTCGCGGAAGAAGAGACTTGGCGGAGTTGCGAACCCCCTCTCGTGAAAGTGGGCGAAGGACACGACATAGCCGGCGGGCGGATTCGGCACCTCTTCCATCTCGGGGAACCGCCATTCATCCCTCTCCGTCCTCTCATAGAGGAGGCCCTTCCTCGTGAGGCCGTCGGCGCGTGAGGTGCCGAAGCTAGAACGCGCCCAGGATCCCATCGCCGGGGGAAGAAGAGCTCGGTGGAGGACAGGGAGAAAGGTTGCGGCGCTAGGCGGAGGAAGACAAAGCGGGCGCAGGGAAGCTATGGGCGCGTAAAGAGGCGAAAAGACTTGGGGGCAGATAGCGGGCAGAACCGGCAAGGCGTAATCCTCGTCTTATAGGGAAGGCGTGTGGGAAGCAGAACTGACGCCCCCGTTGCAATAAATGCGGCGCCAGGTACGTCCTGTCACACCCGCCCCTTTTTTGGAAACCGTGCACACGACCTGCAGTAGGAAACATCCCCTCCTTCCTCGATTCACAGGTCGGCGCCTTCCGCCACTTCATCTCCTAGAGAACACGCGCACGACATCTTCCACGTCCGGCCCAAGAGACAACATCCTCCATGTCCGGCCCAAGGCACAACCTCCTCCACATCCGGCCCAAGGCGCGACCTCCTTCACGTCCGGCCCATGGCCCACCAAAAGGTAAAAAAGGGATACAGGGCTGAAAAAGCCCCTACGGCCCATTACGATCAGGGGTTCGAAGGCTGGCCCGCCACGGGTTCGACAGCGGCCCAATGATACCCACGAGAGAGGGGTGAGAGGAGATGGGTCTGCTAGCGGCCATCACCCGGGCGCACGACAACCCAGGGCATCTCAATCTCACATTCGAGTTCGGACCAGCATCAGAGTTCATGGTTTTTCCCCGAGGAAAGGCAACGAGCCCCCGGATCCGACCGAACGGATTCAAGAACTATAGGAACTGGCCGACTGGAGCCTGGGGTACGCCACCAGCTTGGCCTGAGCCGAACCCCCCCGAACGGGGACCGGGACCCCACTCGAATCAACCCGTCAGTAGCTCAATGAGCACCACAGTTCGTCCAACGAGGATAGCGTGGCATGGCTCACCCCTCCGTCTCAGCGAACGGACGCTTGAGGGGTAACGTACAAAAGTCGACCTAGCCTCCTGACTGGTCCCCTACAACACGCGGGGGCTTGGGGGCTAGCCTCGCAACCGGTGACCATGCGGATGGTCGCGACTTGAGGCTCTCAGGTAGAGGGGAGCAACAAGAAACCCTCCCACGCCGAGTCGCCCGCAGGACGCGTCACCTGATCAACCTCCTCGGACAAGCGCACAAGTAACACTTCCCACCCTTGATTAATTGCGGCTTGCACGATGAACAGGGATCCCCTATGAAGGGTGATAACAGCCTATGGAGAAGCGTCCCCGCTCCACCACAGGCTCGGGGGCTACTGTTGGGGAGAAATATTAACGACCTCCTAAAGCCCATGAAAACAACAAATCATAAAGGCCCAAGCCCACCTAGGGCAATAAAGACTGTCGTCGGCCCAACATGGGAGGCAAGAGCCACGCTCCGCCTCTCCCGACCCAGTGTCCCGGGGTCGGGCATCCTTGACCCCTTGAAGACCAAGCTCCACCTCGCCCGACCCGCGGGCCTGGGGTCGGGAGCACCCGACCCCCCGCCGCAAGATTCCACCTCGCCCGACTCAAGGCACAGGGGGTCAGGCTAACCCGGGCCCACCAGACAAGTATCTATCTTGGGCGCGGATCTCGTGGGTCCCCCTATCGATCTTGCCATAAATGCGCCGCAGTTCTGACAGGCAGAAGGACATCCGTGTCCCCGATGCAATCCGCCACAAGTACCCATGCGCGGCCGCGCAGTACAGGCTACAGTGGCTGCAACCTCCTCCGATTCGCTACAGGGCACTCATGGCCTGTGCTGCCCGGAGCAGGGGGAAGCCTCGCCCGTTCTCGCGCCCCGCGCGCCCGGTGGCAAGGATGCGACGTCCGCCTTCCGCGGGCCGTCAGCAAGATGGCGGGATCCAGCGCCTCCCCCAACGGACTTAGGTGCCACGACGAAACACCATCATCACGCCCGGCAGCGACAGCCGTCGAGGAGACCATCAACAGGATGCGACGGCGGCCGCCCTCCTCGGGCAGACGCGCCGGCAGGGGCCGAAGGCCGGTGAGGATGCCGGTGGCCTAGGGACTTGGTCCCTCCCCTTGTGTTGTATTTTACTTAGCTTTGTTTATCTCTTTTACCTCTCCTCACACCCAATCTCACCTGTAACCTCGGTGGCTTCCTTGCGCTATAAAAGGAGAACCGGGGGCGTGAGACAGAGGAGGCTTCCAAGCCAACAGAACACACTCATACCCACCTAGAGCATCGGTGCACACCCACGAGACCTGGGATCAGCTCCCTCTCTCGCCCTCCTGTAACCCCTACTACAGAACCCCGCGTGGGCAACACGAGCAGCTCCCGATACTGGACGTCCTGTGTGTTGGTTTTTATTGATGAATTGGAGTTGTCCTTGAGGGGGGTCCCTGTCCGCCCTTATATACACGGGAGGGCAGGGTTACAAGTCTTGAGTCCTAGTCGGGTACTATTACAGAGTTCTACTCGGTAAGGCCCGAGTAGTTTTCCATAAGCATTCTTGACTAGTCCGAGCAGGATATGCCTATCCCTTGTTCTGATCATGTCCGAGTACGCCCCTGAGTGGGCCGTCCAAGGTCTACTCGTGGGCTTGGGGTGTATGCCCGACAACTGGGACTACATGCCACCCTTTAGTCTCAGTTAAAACGGCTAGTTTTCGGGCACCTACAGCGTCACCCTTTACCCCCGGTTGGATCCACCAACCGGGATAACCGGTTTACTCCCGGTTGGTAATTCAAACGAGGACAAAAGGTTGGATCTTTTGTCCCGGTCGGTGTTACCAACCGGGAGTAAACACCAACCAGGACAAAAGCTCTAATCTTTTGTCCCGGTTGGATTTACCAACCGGGATAAAATCTTATCTACAGGAATAAGAAATATGTAAATTTCTTATTTTTTGCTTCCTGAAATCCAGTGAAAACATAAATTGAATGGATTTCCAAAAACCAGTCGGGAGATGAAAAATAGGAGAAGGCTCAGATTTATCCTGGTTATAAAGTAGAACCGATATAAAAGGGTACTTTTTGATTCCTGCCTCGAAGTACCCATTTATCCTGGTTGATGATAAACTGAGATAAAAGGGGGGTGCTTTTTATCGCGGGTGATCAGAAACTGAGATAAAAGGAGGTAAAAGGCCCCCCTTTTATCTCGATTTGTATTAGAAACCGGGGTTAAATATCCTTTAATCCCAATTTCAGTTACAAACCGGGATACAAAGGGGGGTCCTGTATAAAAGTTATAGCGTCTTCTACAACCCCCGCGCCCAACACTTAGCGAATTTTTCACTCGTTCTCGTCGTCCTCATCCCGCCCGTCGCTGGCCTCCGCCGTCGCCGCTCCCCGATGCCACCGTGGGACCATCCTATTCGCCGGCCTCCTCCTCCGTCTCCATCACCGCCGCCATCATCTTCGCCCGCAATCATCGCCGGCCTCCTCCTCCGTCCCCGTCGCCGCTGCCGGCACATCCATCCCCGTCACCGCGACCTCCACGCGTGCCCCTCATCGTGCGCTGGCACCACCTCCTCCCTGTCGTCGTAGCCATCCCCGTCGCCACAACCGCCGTCCCCATCGCCAGCCGGCCGGCCGCCTCCCCATCATCACCGCACGTCCTCATCGCCGTCGCAGCCCCCTCCAACTCTGGCCGTCCCCTGAATTAACTTTTGAAATTTGGTAGATTACATACAAAATAAATTTTGTATACATTTAGGCCCCGTTTGGATCATTGCAATTGTTTGTGGAATATAGTTGTATACCTATAATTAATGCTTAGAAATTAATTGAACTTTGGTACAAATGTTTAGAAATTTTTGTTGAAATGCTTAGAAATTAGTTGAAATTGAGTACATTTTGTATATTACATTTTGTATGTTATATTTTTTATATTACATTTTGTATAGTACATTTTGTATATTACATTTTGTATGTTACATTTTTTTATATTATATTTTGTATAGTACATTTTGTATATTACATTTTGTATATTTTACAAATTTAGTACATTTTGTATATTTCAAAAAAATCTGTTAAAATGAATTTTTTCCATGGTTGTTCTATATATGATTTCATGTACAAAGTAGTTGAGATCGATGGCAGATGACGAGGACAGAAGGTATCTAAAGGAGCAGATTATTGCTGGTGATAGTAGTTTCAACCTTCCCATAGCGTACACCGATGAAGAGGGTAGCCAGGCAGACATGTTTCTCAACCTATCTGCCGATGGCAATGAAGAGCCCGAGCCCCAGCAAAACACTACCGTGGCAGAATGTTCCGATGAGGTATAAATCATATTTTAACCCTCTCTATATATAATATATGATCTTATTTATTATTACTATGTACTAATTAATTAATGAATCTTGAACTGTTAGCCCTCTGGATCGACGAACTGTCGTCCGAAGCCCCGAGGTCCTTCCAAGGTGAAGACTGGAACAAAAAAGGCTATCAAAAAAGTGGCAACACAGTACGTGAGAAAAGAATATGCTGTGGGAAGAAGTTAAGAAACATTTCACATTTCCCGACGGATATATTGAAAATGATGTGAAAGCGTGAACACTGAAGAAGATGGCCACACAATTCCAGACATTCAAGAAGATGTTGGATACCACCTACATTAAGAAGGGTTGAACTCCAGATTTTTTTTACTATGTATCCACAATGTAAGGACCACTGGGAGGCATTTGTACAATACAAGAGCACCGAAGACCGTAAGAACAAGGTCGCACAGAACACAGGCAATGCTGGGGGGAAGGAGTACCATCATAAGCTAGGGTGAGGTGGTTACGCCAAAGCAATTCCCAAATGGAATTAGATGGAAAAAGATCTGATTGAGCGGGGTATCGTACCAAGAACAATTGATTGGCTTGAACGATCGAAAAATTGGTATTACGCTCATGGAGGTGAGATAAACCCAGATGATGGGATGCTAGTCTTCGATGACCTATTACGTGAAGCGGCCACAAAGCTTGACAAGATTATTAAGATGTTAAGGATGGGACGTTGACGTGTGTCGAGAGAATGATGAGCTCACAATGGCCCTCGGGAATCCTGAACAACCAGGACGTACCCGAGGGTTCAGGCTTGTTCTGTGGAAGTTCGCATTCTGAGGCGACTTGGACATGTACACAAGCTAGAACCGAATAAAGAAGCAAGAGGATCAGAGGTGGGGGCACACAATAGAATGCAAACTGCAATCTGTAGAAGTTAGAATGCAGGAGGGAGGCAGTAGTCGAATGGCCGACGCAGTTGCCAGCCCTTCTCAACACCTCGGGAGCAGCTGTGCGTCCAGGGCTCCTTGAGCCACATACGTCAGGATTACCCATGGAAGAGCAACTATTCCCTGTGGATGCCATCACGCAACGCACCACATGTGAGCTGCATACACCGATCGGCAACCTCAGCATTAAGCTACAAATATATACATAATATTTATGCACCGGAGCCTCAGGAGTGCTTTGGCAATTTAAAGCTTAAGAATTTTATTTCTTTTATATATCCAGGTGGCGTACGGGAGTGCCTTGCCAATCCTACCAAATCATATATGCCATGGCATGGAGATTCCACCTGGCTATGCTAGTGTTGGTGTAGAGAGAATCGCTGATAGCCAATTTGAAGGCCTAGAGCTCGACTTCCCGGCAGGCTACGGGTCAACAACACTAGGAGAAGCGGTTCATGGGGTCATTCTATGACGCAAACGCTACATCATCATCCCCGGCGTGGAGGCACCTCCTCAGAGCTCAAGACCACTCTCCGCAAATCCACAGCAGCAACATCCATACCATCATCTCCACAACATCCTGCTCCTAGGAGACCATCATCAAGCCCCGATTTGCTAAATAAGCTATCAACGAAGATGTACGAATTCCATCAATGGTACATGAAGGTGTCTGCCGATGAGAGGGAGATGTTGGGCCTTATGATAAAATTGATAGATTTTTACGGCGAAGGCAAGGCAGTCCTGTGGCTACGATTCAAGGATATATACGAAGTGTACCATTATGGTGCCCTAGATGTCTCTCTGATGAGCGTGTGGACTCTGTAAGTACTATAAGGTAATAGATAGATTATGGGCTAACCCTAGAGGGTAGCTATGTAGATGTCTTACATGGGCCTATTGGGCCCTAATACACATAGTACACCAACACTCCCCCGCAGTCTGAACTACCGACGCAGCGGAGTTGCAGACTGGACATGAAAAGAAAGGCACACACACAAGCCCCCCCAAGACGCAACTAGCCACAGGTGATGTTGAGGCTGGAGCGAAACTCGGTGAAGGCGGGTGACGAGAGGCCCTTGGTGAAGATGTCAGCAAACTGAGAGGTGGTCGGGACGTGGAGGACCCGAACATCGCCGATGGCGACCCGATCCCGGACGAAGTGAAGGTCAATCTCCACATGCTTGGTCCGCTGGTGCTGAACAGGGTTGGTGGAGAGGTACACCGCACTGACGTTGTCGCAGTAGACAAGAGTGCTCCGGGAAGAAGGAGTGTGGAGCTCGACAAGGAGCTGCCGAAGCCAGGATGCCTCAGCCACGCCGTTAGCGACAGCGCGGTACTCCGCCTCGGCACTGGAGCGGGAGACCACCGGCTGACGCTTGGACGACCAGGACACCAGGTTGCCGCCCAAAAAGACGGCGTAGCCGGAGGTAGAGCGCCTAGTGTCCGGACACCCGGCCCAGTCAGCGTCGGTGTAGACAACAAGCTCAGTGGAGGGAGACCGGTGAAGAAGGAGGCCGTAGTCCACAGTGCCCCGGAGGTAACGGAGTAAGCGCTTCAGAGCAGTGAGATGGGGCTCTCGGGGATCATGCATGTGAAGGCAAATCTGCTGAACTGCATAAGTGATATCTGGCCTGGTGAAGGTGAGGTACTGAAGGGCCCCAGCCAGACTCCGGTATGCAGTAGCATCTGTCACAGGAGTGCCGGCGGCCTCTGACAACTTGGCCTGAGTATCAACTGGAGTGGAGCAGGGCTTGCAGTCAGTCATCCCAGCTCGCTCCAGGATATCAAGAGTATACTGCCGCTGGTGAAGAAAGAGGCCGGCCTGACGAGGCTCAACAGTGACCCCAAGAAAATGATGGAGCACACCCAGATCCTTCATAGCGAACTCCTGCTGAAGCGAGGTGATGATCCGCCGTAGGAGGGACGGACTGGAGGCAGTGAGGACAATGTCATCAACATAGAGCAGTAGATAAGCAGTCTCAGCTCCATGGTGATAAATGAACAGCGAAGTATCGGACTTGGCCTCCACAAAGCCCAGCGTCAGGAGGTAGGCAGCAAACCTCGAATACCAAGCTCGAGGGGCCTGCTTGAGGCCATAAAGTGACTTGTTGAGCCGGCAAACCATATCAGGCCGAGAAGAGTCAACAAACCCCGCTGGCTGGCTGCAGTAAACAGTCTCAGTCAGAGTGCCGTGCAGGAAGGCGTTCTTGACGTCGAGCTGATGCACGGGCCAGGAGCGGGAGAGAGCCAGTGAGAGAACAGTCCGGACAGTAGCTGGCTTGACCACCGGACTGAACGTCTCGTCGTAGTCGACACCAGGGCGCTGAGTGAAACCCCGGAGAACCCAGCGAGCCTTGTACCGCTCAAGAGTACCATCAGCCCGCCGCTTGTGAGTCCAGATCCACTTGCCGGTGACGACGTTGGAGCCAGGCGGACGGGGCACCAGATCCCAAGTCTGGTTGGCGAGGAGCGCCGCGTACTCCTCTTCCATCGCGCGGCGCCAGTGAGGATCCGACAGGGCGCCGCGGACGGAGGAGGGTACAGGAGAAACCTGCGGCGCGCCGGGCATCGCTGAAAGAGCCCGGGGCTGCAGGGTACCAGCCGCAAGTCGCGTCACCATAGGGTGAACGTGACTCGGGTGTCGGTGTAGGAGAGGCGGATGGTACACCGTCGGCGCGACACGGGCAGTCGGGGCCGGTGGAGGTGGTGTAGGCGTCGCCGGCGGAGAAGAGTCCACCGGCGATGACTGAGGCGGCGACGGCGGTGGCGGGGCCGGCTGCAGGTCCAGTGGAGCCGGCCGCGCCCGACGCTGGTAGACGCGGACGGGCTGCGCAAACCGGACAGCAGGTGCTGCGGGCGGTGCCACCGGTCCCGCGCAGGGCGAAGGGGAAGAAGCAGCACCAGAGGCCGGCACCGTCGAACCCGTGCTGGGCGCAGGGTCAGGGACAGTACCGGTGGACGTCGAGCCCGAGGAGAACCACGGTGGAGCAGTACCTGCAGGACAGAATGGTAGCGGTGGCTGGTCCACCGGGTCAGTGGGAAACAGGGAGGAGAGATCAGGGTCGGAGGTGGAAGAAGGTGGGGTGGTGGTGGAGTAAGGGAAGACGGACTCGTCAAACACCACGTGGCGAGAGATGAGGACCCGCCGAGAAGAGAGGTCAAAGCAACGGTACCCCTTGTGATCCGGGGAGTACCCGAGGAAGACACACTGAGTCGAACGGGGAGCCAGCTTATGAGGAGCGGTGGCTGCGGTGTTAGGATAACACGCACACCCGAAGACCCGAAGGTGATCGTAACGGGGGGAGGTACCGAAGAGAGCGTGGTGTGGAGTGGGAGCGGGGCAGGCAACAGAAGGTAGGCGGTTAAGGAGATAGGTGGAGGTGTGAAGACTCTCAGCCCAAAAAGGGGCAGGGAGAGAAGACTGGAACAGAAGAGAGCGCATGGTGTCGTTCGTGGTACGAATCATGCGTTCAGCCTTACCGTTCTGGGAGGAGGTATAGGGACACGACATGCGTAAGTGCACGCCGTGAGAGAGGAAGAAGGCACGTGAGGTGGTGTTATCAAACTCGCGGCCGTTGTCACACTGGACGGCCTTGATGGTGAGACCGAACTGAGTGGACACCCAAGCGAAGAAGTGGAGAAGTGTGGGAAAAGTATCAGACTTGGCACGCAAGGGAAAAGTCCAAGAATAATGAGAGAAATCATCAACCACAATAAGATAGTACTTGTAGCCAGAAATGCTTAGAACAGGAGATGTCCATAGATCGCAATGTACAAGGTCGAATACATGGGTCGCATGTGAAGAAGAGGTAGGAAAAGGAAGTCGAACATGACGGCCCAGTTGGCACGCCTGACACAGGTGCTCATCAGGAGCCCGAGTACGTGGTATATCGGAATTATGACTAAGCTGTGTCAGGACAGCACGGCCAGGATGACCAAGACGCCGGTGCCATGTAGTGGAAGAAGCTGTGGTAGCAAAAGCGGCTGAAGAAGCGGAGGGCGAAGCGGAAGAAGTGGACGCAGGAAATCGGAGGGAGTAAAGGGGCCCGGTGCTGTCACAGCGGAGAAGAGGTCGCCGGGTAGCCACATCCTTCACAGTAAGACCAGAAGAGTCAAATTCAACAGAACAGGAATTGTCAGTGGTAAAACGGCGAATAGAAAGAAGGTTGTGAACCATGGAGGGAGCAACAAGAACATCAGAAACTCGAAAAGAACCGGGAGTGTGAGCAGTACCCACGGAGGTGACAGGAAGACAAGAACCATTTGCGACCATGATGGACGAGGGGTGGGAGGAAGAAGGAGGGTGAACGGAAGTGAGTATACCAGGGTCGGGTGTAGTATGGAAAGTGGCACCCGAGTCTGCGATCCAGTCCTGACCGACTGGAGGAGTCAGGGCCATGGTGCCGAAGGAGCGTGCCAAGGCAGTCGGGTCCCATCCGACAGGCCCAGGCGAGGCCCCGGGAGGAGGAGCCCACGGCGACGCAAACTGAGGAGGAGCCCACGGCGACGCGAACTGAGCAGCTGGGACAGCGCCAGCGAGCATGGCGGCCGGTGGACGAGGCTCGCCGGTGGCCTGGAAAGGCCACATAGAGATGCGCCCTGACCATGGGTGGGTAAAGGACGGCCAGGGAGAACCCCGTGGAGGCTTCGGTGTGCCCGCCGATGTGCCCCCACCACCGCGCCCCCCAC
>NC_028450.1:13173804-13175065 GCF_000263155.2 Setaria italica | reverse complement strand
GGACCCGGGCTGGATGCCCTGAGTAAGCTCCTCCATGACAAGATCATCCCGGACCTGGAGGAAGGTGGGGAAAGGTCGCTGCCGGGTGATCCAGGTGCGGAGGTGGGCGTAGCGGTCGCTGAGGCCGCGAAGAACGTTGAGAACCAAGATCCGGTCCTCCACGGCCCAGCCAAGGTCCCCGAGGGAGTCCGCCATGGTCTTCATCTTCCGGCAGAACTCACCAACGGAGAGGTCGCCCTGGACGAAGGTGCGGAAGCTCGCATCGAGACGAAGGGCCCGGGCTTCGGCGTTGCCCAGGAACTGACCCTCGAGCGCCAGCCAGGCCCGGCGGGCGGTGGTGTCGGGGGTGCCGCGGACGAGATCGTGGAGGTCGAGGGAGATGGTCCCCAGGATCCACGACAGGACGATGCTGTCGAGGCGAACCCACGCAGCTGTCCGGGCCGCAGGGAAGGTGTCGGTGAGGACGTGGTCGTCGAGGGCGTAACGGCGGAGAATGAGCAGGACCATGTCCCGCCAGCGGGCGTAGGAGGGCGACTCAGGGTCGAGGACGACGGGGACCAAGCTCTTGATGTTCTGGACACCCCCGGCCTGGTAGTGGAGCTGTGCGACAAGTGGATCGGCCGGATCGGTCCAGGCCACCACAGGCGGACGGGGAGCACCGGAGCCGGAGGAGGTGGCCGTGCTGTCGTGGGACATCGTGAGGAGCTGCTCCGCCTCGGCGATCTGACGGGCCAAGATGTCGGCCGCATCCCGCTCCCGCTCCCAGGCCAGGGCTGCCGCGCGCAGGCGCGCCTGTCCCTCGGCAGCGGCAGCCCGGGCAGCGACGAGGGCTGTCGCGAGGTTCCCATCCGGAGGTGGTAGAGGAGGCGGGGCGGGGAAAGGTAGGCGAGCAGCCCCTCCCCCCACAGGAGCAGCTGCCACCCCTGTAAAAACAGGGGCAGCAGTCCCCCCCACCCCCGGTTGAAAACCAGGGGCAGGAGGCGTCGGGTAGAGGGCGGCGGCGGCGGCGGCGGCGGCGGCGGCGGCGGCAGCGGCGTCCCCGCCGGCCTGCGCGCCCGCGCGCTCGCCCGCGCGCTCGCCCGCGCGCTCGCCCGCGCGGCGAGCCGCAGCGGCAGCGGCGGCGGCGGCGTCCCCGCCGGCCTGCACGCCCGCGCGCTCGCCCGCGCGCTCGCCCGCGCGGCGAGCAGCGGCGGCGGCGGCGGCGTCCCCGCCCGCGTGCTCGCCCGCGCGCTCGCCCGCGCGGCGAGCCGCAGCGGCGGCG
>NC_028450.1:13084748-13173704 GCF_000263155.2 Setaria italica | reverse complement strand
GCCGCCCCGTCGGCGGCGGCGGCGGCGGCAGGGCCCGCCCCGACGGCCGCCAGAGCCGCGGCCGCAGGGGGCCGGTCGGCGGCCGCCACCTGCGCCCACGAGGGAAGGAGAGAGGGGAAAGAGGAGAGGGGAGGGGGGAAGGAGTCGCCGGCCATGGCGCCGGCCGGCGGCGGCGGCGTCGGCGGTGACGGCGGCGGCGGCGGCGGCGCCAGTCACAGGTAACCCTAACCCTAACCTAGGCTGATACCATACTATAAGGTAATAGATAGATTATGGGCTAACCCTAGAGGGTAGCTATGTAGATGTCTTACATGGGCCTATTGGGCCCTAATACACATAGTACACCAACAGTAAGTGCCTGTTTATATCTACATGTAAATTTTGGCTCATATCATTTCTTTTGCATGCGTCGCCGTACTAATTAACTTCATCTTTCATTTTATGTAGGATGCTAATTCGGACGTGCCGACATGAAGCGTACCTCCATATTGGCTTCATGGATCCATCCGTAGTGAACCAAGCCCAGATACGAGATTTTCTAGACAAAACATTGCTAGCAGTATACAATTCCCTAGACAGACTAAAATTAAAGGATCACATACTACTTCCATACAACTTCAAGTAAGTGTGTGTATACCATCTATTTTTATTTTCTTTTTCCTTACCTAATTAATATTAGTTACCTCTAATATATATGAATATTTACGTATGCAGCTTCCACAGGATCCTCATTATTATTGACATTGATCGAAGTCACGTCACTGTTTTCGATTCGTTGAGGAGAGATCCGAAGGAGTAACAAGACGTGCAATACACGCTAGACATGTAATAATAATGCTGGACCTCTATCTCTATAAAAAATTTTGTTTCCTAAATTTTCACCTAACATAATATTATTAATTATTTTAATCCATAGACCACGGAGAGAATTCATCAGGGCAGACAGATCAGGTCAATTCAAAGAAAAACTTACATGGAGAACAGACTTCAAGGTACGTATGAAGTTTACACATTTTGTACATTCTATAGCGTGAATATTTAATAACTTAATTGTTTTTCCCCACTAAAGTGCTTAAGACAGGAAACTGGGAATGATAATCTATGTGGCTACTATGTCTGTGAGCACATGCATAATTTATTGAACCCAAGACCATCAAGACCACGGAGCACGAATTTAAAGTACGTAAAGTAAAACTATTAATAATTATTTATTTTCTACAATTGTTCTTCGTGTAAAACTCACATATATGTATCCAAATTACAAATGTGGAATATTCAATTGGGGCTCTTCAAGAACGAAATAGTAGCGGCAATATGTGAAGGTCTCATTGGATTCTTGGTGGATGAGGTGGTAAATCCAAAAGGAGACTTTCATTACGACGGACGAAAATTAGACGCTCCCAGCACCTTGACGGGAAGATCATCGTAGAGATATATATATATATATATATATATATATATATACATAGTTTGATTTAGTTTGTATATATATATATATGTAATACGTACGCTAATTAAATTTGTATATACATAGTACGCTAAGAATTATAAAAAAAACTTCTCAACTACTAAAGGTTAACTAAAGGGGTACGTGATATGCAGGTGCACGCACTTTAATCCCGGTTTGTAAAAGGTGACCTTTAGTCCGGATTTGTAACACCAACCGGGACTAAAGGGGTCTGTCCAGCGCCTAGCGTGGCAGCCCCATTAGTCCCGGTTGGTTTTACAAACCGGGACTAAAAGAGGGTCTTATATCCTGGTTGAGGGACCCTTGATAAAATACCCCTTTTATATCGACGGATTAATCCCGGATGCATTTTCAGAAGATATGCAGCCTACGAACCGGTACTAATACCAAGTTCTCTACGTGTCAATTGGTTCAATTTTGCGTGCCCTCCAGGAATGATGTGAACTGGTTCAATTTTGCGTGCCCTCCAGGAATGCTCACACATCTTGTTTTTTATATTTCCTTACGTATCCCACAGATCTCCACACTCACTAGTACTCCAGCCACAAGAAGATTCTACTTACATGCCAGCAACAATCTTAATTGCGTGCAATGGATGCTGCTCAAGGATCTTTTAATAATTTGTGGGCGTAGCAGATGCTGCTCAAGGACCCAATTTATTGCTCAGCATCCAATTTGTAACCTTGATACTCCCATTGATTAGAAATACAATGCTGTTTCAGCCTACTCAAATAGTAAAATAGAGGAACAACATCATTTATTCACTCTTTTTAATTAATTTTGCACAACTCTAAGGCTATTCCTAGTGGGAAGTTTCATCTTGCAGTTTCCAAAAATGACATGTTATAAAAAAATGTTTGAGTTGATGAATGAAACAATGCCCGTCAACGGAGAGTTTCATTTCACGATTTCATATGTTACCCATATCATTTAATTGCAAGACATGTGATTGGATATGGTCAGATGAGATGAAACTCTATAGCCTCCACTGCAAGTTTCAACAGGTTTCATAGTCTTGAAAATAATGCATACACAGTTTCATCCTGATGAAATTTCTTTTCCTCTCTCACTTCATAATTACCATGGTATCATGCCATGTCATCACATATGATGATATGTCACCGTATTTAATGTGCATCAAACCTGAAACTTCCGCTAGGATTAGTCTAAAATATAATGTCACGCATATTAAATTGGAGGGGGTAACTATTAAAAACGGGCAGGCATGCTCGGACGATGGATACGTGTGCCAACTCCTTGGTAATAACGTGGCAGATTGCGTGGGTGGGATCGCCACCATCATGAAGGAATATATGCATGCTCTCAGCCCCGTTGCAACCAGCATCGCTGATAAGCTCATCAGCTATTTCCAAAATGGTGGATGAAAACACAGCGTGGCAGAGCAGCTGAGATTTTTATTTCGTTATTACAAAACTCGTCAGCAGGACTTTCACTCAATTTCAGAAGATGGACAGGATTATTCTAGTTGATGAGTTGCATAAATAAACCCGGCCGTTCAACCTAAAATCTCGAGCTGCTAGGATAATATGGTTAACTTACTCAGGGCACGTACAATAGTTTACACAGCTGCTGTCTGTTAACCATGTCAGACATAGACAGCTAAAAAGACAACTTGTACAGTGAGTTGTCTATTTAGCTGTCTGCAAGCTATTTAATCCATTCATAGAGTTGGTAATCAAGTATACATTTGATCTTTGTAGCTATTTTGGTGCTTGAATGAGAGAATGCACAAAAATGTATGAATTCCATGAATGGTACATGAAGTAGTCTACCAATGATAGGGAAATGTTGGGCCTTAAGGTAAAATCGATAGATTTTTTCGGTGAAGGCGAGAAAGTCCTGTAGCTGGAATTCAAGGATATATACGAAGTGTACCATCATGATGCTCTTGACATCTCTCTCATCACTGTCTGGGCTCTATAAGTGTCCGTTTATCTATATGTAAATTTTGACTCATCATTATTTTTTATGTGTGCGTCGCCCCACTAACTTCATCTTTCATTTTATGTAGGATGCTAATTCAGACATACCAATGAGAAGCGTACTTCCATATTGGCTTCATAGATCCGTCCTTAGTTAACCAAAAACAGATATGGGATCAGCCAGAGAAAATGTTGGTGGAAGTATACAATTTTCTAGACAAACAAAATTATAAGGAATACATACTACTGCCATACAACTTTGAGTAAGTGTATGTATACCATCTATTTTTGTTTTCTTTTTCCTTACTTGATTAATGTTAGTTAGCTCTAATATGAACATTTACTATGAAGTTTTCACTGGATCCTCCTAATAACTGGGCCTGATAGAAGCCACGTCACTGTGTTCGATTCGTTGAGGAAAAAAACAACGGAGGACTAGGACATTCAAGACATGCTAAACTTGTAATAATTCTGGACCCTTATCTCTATGCAAAAGTTTCTTTCCTAAATTTTCACCTGTATCATTTATTATTTTAATCCACAGCGCATGAAGACAATTCCTCAAGAAAAATAAAGGTCCATTCAGAGAAAAACTTACATGGAATACAGACTTCCAGGTACGTATGAATTTTGCATAATTTGTACATTCTATAGCATGAATATTTCATAACTTGTTTTTTTCCCACTGAAGTGCTTAAGATAGGAACCCGGGAATAATCTATGTGGCTACTACGTCTGTGAGCACATGTACAATTTTGTGTGACCTAAGGGCAAGATGACGCCGCATAACTATAAAGTACGTAAAAATAAAACTATTAATAGTTAATTACTTTCTAGCTCCTTATATTTAATTGCTCATGTAACATTCACATATTTTCAAATTAGAGATGTATAATATTCAACCAAAACTCTTGGAGAAGGAAAGAATAGGGGCAATATGTGAAGGTCTCTTGGGATTCCTGGTGGACGAGATGGTAAATTCACAAGGAGAATTTTATTACGCTGGATGAAAATTAGATGAACCGAGCAACACCTCGATGGGAAGATCCTAGGAATGACCGGGACAAATTTTTTGTATATATATATACACTAATTATATAAATACTATAGTTTGATTTGTATAATATGCGAAGATTTGTATATATACTAAGAATTGTATATATAGTAATTATATAAATACTAGTTTGATTTGTATAAATACAAGTTTGATTTCATTATAAAAAGTCTTAAATATTAAAGGGTAACTAAAGGGTTACGTGATGAATGAAATTACAGGTGCCATACAGGCGCCTGCATGGTGCGCGCTTGTAGTTTTATGCATGCCCTTTAGTCCCGGTTGGACGACTCGGGATTAAAGACTCTCCCTTTCATCTCAAAAACTATATCCCGGATAATTTTTAGAGGATTTGGACCCTACCAACCGGGACTACAGGTGAGTTTTCTACTAGTGTATAAGCTTTTCAATAACACAATTGTGTGGTTATACTCTCTAGAAGGACCTTTAAAATTTGAATAAGATGAGTTATACAAAAGGTTCTTCGTGATGATGAATTCTTACTTAGGACATTACGCCATATCACATGGCCTGTTTCTCATGGTTTCTCTTTAGTCGTTTTTGCTTAAATATCATGTTTGCTTAGTGCAACCTCGTTCAATCACGTATTGCTTGCCTGGATCTGCATGGGTGTTAAATTTGCATAACGTGTCCTAGTATTTGCATGTTGCGCTGCTATTTGTTCTGTGTGTACCGTATACTCCCTCCATCCAGAATTACTATTCATTTTAGCATTTCTGTACTTATAGTTTTTCTCTGTACCTCTAGATATGTGTATGTCTAGATACGTAGCAACAGCTATGTATCTAGAAAAGGTAAAATGAATAGTAATTTGGGTTGAAGGGAGTAGTTCTTTTTGCACAAATTGCTCCAGCCTCATGTAACCGGAATGTTCTATATTAACGAGGTCAGCTATAACAGTCTTCATTCTATTAACAAGCTTCACGGCATGTTTTTAGTAGTTCATCCTTTTGCTGCTGGTTCTACCGTCCCTTTCTCGCTGCATAGGATCTGTGACTAGCGGAGGAAGCAAAGATGAGAAATTTTTTTATTTTTTTATTTTTTATTTTACGAATTTGCAGAAATAAATATGCGATCCAAAAATTTGCAGAAATGAACCCCAACATTACCGCTAGGTCATGGCGGTTGGAATGGTGGACCTAGCTACTGCCATTTGAAATGGCGGTAGCCGATTACCTCCGATTGAAAGGGCCGTAGCCGGCCACCGCCGTTTCAAGCGGTGGTAGCTAAGCACCCCCCCCCAACCGGCAGTTGCGTTGCGTTGAGCTAGCTATAGCCGGTTCAAACGCCTGTAACTGTTTCAACCGGCTATAACCTGGTTTTTTTACGTTTTTATATACATTTTTCTCAGAGTTAAAAAAATATCAAGTTACGTTGGAAGCACTAAATATTCGGATATGTCACTATTGGTTACAATATGAAACTTCCTAATTTGAGAGTGGTAGAGCACTTTGAGGAAATAATTAAAAATGAATTAACTCGTGGCCATTAGATACATAGCTGTTTCCAGTGAAATTATGATAAATATTATTTAAACGAAATTTGTGCACAACATACGAACAAGAATGACTCTAAAGTGAACAATTAATTATAGATTGCAGTGGCATGTGCGGCACGGATGCTATCCTAAACATGTGCTGTTGCTAAACCTAACATGACTTAGGTAATAGAAATAGCCAGGGATAGAGCCATCTCTAGTTTCTAGTAGAATTGGCTTTGCGAGAGCTGGGAGGGCCCAGCCTCATTGTAGCCAGCACCCCCAGAGGATGGTGGAGACGGGGGTGGTCCTTGTTGTGGTGGTAGGGGCATTGGCACCATGGATCCGTACAAATCAAGTCACCTGAGATGTTAACCGCCCAAGGATTTGCATCAACTTCAGATTGAAGATCCTCGACCTTACGCTTCAGGTCAAATATCTTGCACTTGAGGTAGTGGATGTACTCTTGGGTTAGCTCAGGAAGTGGAGGATTGACCCACTTCGCATAGACATAGTTTCCTTCATCGAGATAAGACTGAATATGATGTTAGTTTGTAGCACAATAGGAAGAGTAAGGAAGTAATAAGTTGACTCACCAAACCATACGGGCATCAAAAGAAACGCCAACTTCCATCACCGTAACCATCAAACAGCTAGACGACACAAGTCACGTCATGGTGACACATTAGCCACGCATCATGGCGATCGTCATAAGGCCTAAGGGAGTTTGGAGGGGCGTAGTTAGCCCTATCATACAGAGGGAAGCCGTCGAGGAGTGCCTCATACTCCATTGGGCCAAAAGAACCTGGCCAAGTGATAGTGGGAATAGGAGTATCCCCTCCTCCCACGACCTCTCTCTCTTGTGGATGCTATTGTTCTTGCTCTTGCTCACTGGTGTGCACGGATACGGGAGAGGGAGGTCCAATATAAGAAGTGTTAAGATGGAGATGCACTGTGCCCCCCATGTGCTCAGTACCCCATCGTGTTCAATCATCCTGAAAAAGGCTAGATGTAGGCTTTGCAGGAGCAGGGGCGTAGGGCTCAGTGTCGAGTCCCATCTACCTGAGAATGCTCACGTTTAGGGTCCTTGCAGTGTATAGTTTAGGTTTTTCAGTGAGGGTTCATGTCAACAGTGGTCTAGACTATTTGAGTACTATACTGCCAGCAGAGCAGTATAATGGGAATAGGTACTCGAAGCATGGAGAAAAAATGTTATCACAGTACAAATAATAGTTGAATGGCATCTGAGGCGCCCAATATGACAAACCTAAAGAGCACCTTCCCTAGGATAAAATGCCTTAGGTAATGTAAATTGGTGCAGCACAACTAATGTTCTACTAGGTGAACCGGGGTAGTTTGCCCTTCCTTGCTGTTTTGGAGGAACATTCTGCCTCCTGCTTCTTCATCTTCTTCTGGCGCTCTTCTTCCTAGAGGAGTTGCATTTGACGAGCTTCTAATTCTTCCTCCTGCCATTTCAGTGCTGCCTCTCGAGCATCTAACTAGTCGCACCACCTCTGCAGTTCATCCTCCTTGCCCTTCAAACGGATCTGTGTTAGCGGATGCATCGCTCTTGCTCGAGCCGAGCAGCACATGCCATGTCTCGAGCCACTTCCAGCCTACCATAGTGTTGGGCTTTGGTCTCTAGCACCACTGGAATTATGGGCACCTCCCCTAAAAGCCTAGTGTCGATCCATTCCATAAATGTGCATGCCTGCATGTTCATTCCTGATTAGTTCAAGGTACCGGTATGTAGAAAACATATTTACAATATTTATGAACGGACTGACCTTGAAATCATCGTCAATGTCGGGACACTTCAAGTACCTACACCCCTTCTTCCCCATAGGTACTCGATCCTCCCATACTTGCAACCATGCACGAAAGCTGCAGTGGCATTTGGGGCGCTCATTCCATGGTGGAACCATTTTGCTCATCCCTCCACGACAACATTTCCTAGAGGGAGACACAACCTCACTACAAGCGTTGGATTGGGGTTGGGAAGTGTTAGTAGTGCATTTGAACATTGCCTGAACATCTCATATATAGAATGCTATTGACATGGTCCATGGACCATGTCCATGATGGCAAAAGGAAAAGGACATGCATGGACATCAAAGTCTCTGCACCGGCTTGCATAATGTAGTCTGCAAAGGAGTCTATAGCATCGTACACATCATAGCTTGCACCAGCCTACAAAAGATAAAGGAGGCCCTATGGACTAAATGTATCCTCGCTTGTGATGCACAGCACTACGACCACGTCTCGTGGCCCGCTGCGCTACTCTGGTTTGCAGCCTATCGTACGTAAAGGGCTCTGGAGGGGCAACCTCACGAGCCGGACATCCTGGTGCGTCTGCAGCTGGTGTCGTGAACTGCGAAGGACCTATCTTGAACTCGTCCTCTGGATCTCATCCTCTATAGACTCCTCATCGGTCCCTCCATGGCCTGTATATGCTGTTATCGAACCAAGAAGTGTTATTGTCAATTTTGTTCCATATTTGTAATGGAATAGAATGCATGCATTGATGATGCACCTAAGTCGTCCACACGAACTGAACGTGAAGATGATCCTACTACATTGTATCCTCTGTACTGCTGCGAAACTGTGTCATGAAATTATAAGTTAGTACAATCAATTGGAGAACAATTGGTTAATGGAAAATGACAAAGTAACGAACACATACTTCTGGGGTCAAATACTACGGACCCGACACATAAGTGAAAGGACCTGATGCAGCAGCTTCCCAAGACGGTGGACGTGGAGTAGTCCACGCCCCGGGGGAGGGGCTGCATGTGCCTGTGGTGCACAAGATGCCGTGGGGTATGTCGGACGTGTGAGTGTAGGAGTAGATGAACCGGGGTGCTGCGTAGGTGATTGTGAAGACGACCTGGGGTAGGCATCTCATGGTGGAAGTAGAACGTCAGCGTAACCACCACGGCAACTGACGGCCCACTAGAACCTAGTAAAGAGGTGCTCTATCCTCTTGTACGTGGACTCATGCTCCTGCGGAGACATGGTCCAGCAGTGGTCCACGCTGGTCCTCAGCATCACCTGAACCACTACAATAACATCGTACTGTTGCCAATTACATAGTTCAAGTTAGGTACACCATATTTCGTACAAGGTGCAACATACTCCAAAGCAGTTTGAGTAGCAAATGATGCAGAAGTGTACTGTGATGTCAAAGTTCATGTCCCTAGAATGCGGGTAGGTCTGCATCAGTGGTGCGGTCTCCATCGGTGCCTACCTTGGGAACGTGCATGATGTGTGTCCGTATCCGTGTCCTCAGGAAGTACCACTGCAAGTACACAGCAAAAACATCATCAGAGTGTAGACGGTCCTCCTACACTAAGTCCTCCAAAGTGGCTGCCCACATCTCGACATACAAAACCATCCTCGGACCCCAATGGGTCGCTAGCCTAGCACCACCCTGACATGTCCACCTAACATATGCATTGTGCAATGGGTTAGACTAACGCAAAATCTTTATTAGATGAAAAATGATTAGATGGGGTGTACCTGTGAACGTCGATCGGGATGATGTGAGTAACAGGAAGTGGGAAGTCCTGGTATCGGTGGAACTGCTTCATCAGACGGTGTACCGCGTAGTCCTCGATGTGGATGTTGTACACCAGTGGCTTCTTCGTCACCCAGTACTCCCGGTCTCGCAGGCACAAGGAAGACAGCCCATACGGGGCACGAGTGTGGATGTCCATTGCGATGTAGGGTGCCCACCTGACATCGATGTCGACAAGAGTGTTGAACTGACTAACAAAGTCTCGGTATGGCTTCTTCGTCTGAACTCGAACCCACGAGCCCTACAAAAAAATATTTCACAAATAGGTTTAGTAATCAAAATGTGAATGCATGTAACATATCAATTGAGTACGGAAAGTAATTGTAGGTATAGTACTGTAGCTTTCCCAAGCACCACAACAACCCTGTCGTGGTTCTGTCGACGTCGTCATGGTCAAAAGCCAACTCTGGGTAGGGTGCCACATTAATGAGTGGCCAACCTATCACGAAGCGCTCATACAACCACAGGTAAAGAAGCAACGGGCAACCAACAAAGATGGGCTCCATCGAGTTTACCTTACAGCAGCCCATGCAAAGCCCAATGTAGGTCGCCACCAATATAGCTGAACCTCAGCTGTGCTGTGGAACCTCGTCAAGCGGGGCCTCTGCTATAGCCTTCGCGTAAGGAAAGAGGTGCTTAGGCACTGAGTTCCCCTAGGACATGCAGAACATGATCCACCCAAAGAGCCACAGTAAGTACGCCTGCAAGTACCTCGCAACTGTGGCGTCGTCGACATCGGCTCTCATGTAGTCGGCTTGCACAACAATACAAGTTACTTGACACATTGAAAAAACTTAGCGATAACAAAATGAAAAGATAGGTAAATAAGTACTCACACTAAACTGCATGAGCCACTTCTTCGTGGGTCCGTGTTTGGAGCTGAAGGTGCAATACAGCTTGGCCCGATCGTTTTGCGGAACATGGGCAAACCGATCCGAAAGCTCCTCACGCCAGCTAAGTAGCACGTCCTCCGCGCCAACAGCCCTGCCGGCACAAGGAAGTCCAAGAAGGAGCGACACATCCTGAAGTGTCGGGGCCATCTCACCCACTGTGAGGTGGAATGTGTGAGTCTCAGGTCACCAACGGTCAAGAAGAGCTGCTAGGAGTGACATGAAGTGGAAATGGGTCGCCTTGTCCGTGTGCTTCACTCCGACGTCCATCATGTCTCCCTCAACCAACCTCGCTAGAGGGAGGAGCCTTGCAGCGTGTAACCTATACCATGGATAACATTTATTGTTTAGAAGAACACAATGTTAGAACTTGACATTGAGTTAACTAAGTAAAATGTACCTCGGAATCCATTGAGCATCAATGGGCATCGTCGAAAGAGGGACACGTGCGCGAAGCATGCCGAGGTTGGCACCCCATACGGCTGACATGAACAACATGTGAGCAACATCCACAGAAGGGTCGAGCAACTCGGGGGTTCGATACCCCTCTGCAGGCTCCTCTGCCATACCGCAATATGTATAATATTAGTACGTGACAAATGAAATATATATGGCTGAAATGGAGATGAAATATATCAGTTATTTCAAAGAAATAGAATATACTAGACATGAGATATTCGAAACATAACATAAATGAAATATTATAGGATATGGAATTATGAAAATGTCTTACTATTACAACTTAGGTTACATTCCACAATGTAAGAATTACAGGAGTCTCTCGACATAGAACAAACATGATGAATTAAATTACATATGACTAAGTTGACAAAATGTAGGAGTTCATAAACATACAACACATATTACTATTGCTGCATACATGAATCACAAGAGCCCATCATTATTCCTACGTGCATGACGACCCCAACCACGTGCTGGAGCATTTGCGTCACCTGTTGATGGTCCAACTTGGTTACTCCTGCCTCCATAAGTTGTTGCAGGGCAGTTCTTGTACGTGTGACCTATTTCATGGCACTTCGAGCTGAGGCGAACATCAAGACCAGCTTAAGATTGATCCATGTTCTTCCAGATGTGTCTGTTCTTGCATCGTTCGACCCCTTGGAACATTTCTGGATCAGGGTCAGGAACATTTATGAAGTTTCCTAGTAAACGATAGCCATAAACCTCGCTCCTCCAAGTGGCCCATATAGTTTCTTTTAGGAAGTAATGTGGTATGAACCAACAAGGCTGAAGTCCCCCTACCTCAATGCATGCAGCAATGACATGGGTCCAAGGCCTGTGAAACAGTCGTGGCTTCTAGCATGAGCAAACACATCCTTCATTGGTAAGGATACACTCCTGTGTGTGCTTCTCGCGCCTCCCTCCCAATTGACCCTTGTCCCTACAAACAACCTCGAACAAGCGTTCAACGGCACCTACTTCAATAACACGATGCTTATGAGCCTTTTTAATCGCCTCCTCCATGTACTCTGTCATCTTGTATCCATAAATTTTGAGATTATCGGCCATTGAGTTATTTGCCACCACGTACCATTCTCTGAAGTACTTCATGGTGTGGTATAAGAAGAATTCCATGATACCAACAAGGGGCAGTCCCCTAACACCACGTAGGACCCAGTTGTACACCTCAGCTAGGTTTGTAGTCATTATACCCCACCTAGCACCTCCCTCATTTTAGACTAATGCCCACTTTTCCTTTGGCTCATGCTCAATCCACTGTGAGAATGTCTTGATGTCCTACCCCGTCTTCTCCTGACATTTGGACCATCCAGTCCGACATCCTCCAAAGACATAGGGTGGTCGGCCTCACTATTTATCGTCCTCTTGCCTAGGTCTTTGGATCGTTTCTTTGTAAGGTCATCAAGTTTCTTCCACAGTAGATGGAATTTCCTCTCCTGATTTTGGGTACGTAGTCGTTTAAACATTTTCATAAGGGTCTTATTTTTTAATTGACTATGGAAGTTTGCCCCCATATGCCTCATGCACCACCTACTTTTCAAGTCCAGCCACTGCGCCATCTTGAAACGCTCCACAGTGCCATTCTGTAGGTCTTCGATTGCTTGTAGAATGCCTTTGTGCCGATCATGAATTAGACTAACACCCTCCACGTCCCTCACAATCATCTGCTTAACCC
Organism: Setaria italica; assembly: GCF_000263155.2. Classification (NCBI taxonomy): domain Eukaryota; kingdom Viridiplantae; phylum Streptophyta; class Magnoliopsida; order Poales; family Poaceae; genus Setaria; species Setaria italica. The sequence goes on along the minus strand of NC_028450.1, from coordinate 13,161,119 downwards.
TCTCCAGGAACCAATACCAACTATTTGTAGAATCTTTCTCCACAAAGGCGATTACCAGCGGCAACACCTGGTTGTTACCATAGGACCCGATAGCTTTCAAGATTGTGCCTTTATACCTTCCAGTTAAAAATCTTCGATCAATGCAAATGACTGGGCGACATCACTAAAAAGCCTCAATGCAAGGACCCAAGGCCAAGAATGACCGCTGCAGAACCTGTTTGCTTGGAAACTGAGCACAGGGATAGGCTTTCAGATCGTAGTAGCTTCCTGGGTTCCTCTGGCACATGGTGTGCAACCGGGCAGGGAGGTTATCAGACGATGCTTCGTATGTACCCCACTTCATCTTCAACGCCTTCTGCTTGGCTCGGTAGGCTTTGTGGTAGCTAATATTGTACTTGAACTTCTCCTCTATGGCACAAATAATTGGCTTGGGCTCGTAGCTAGGATTCTCCACTATCTGAGGATACATGTATTGAGCAACAAAATCAGCAGTGAGGTTGCAGTGTTATCCTCCCAATTTATCCAGCAAGCATTGGTGCTCCACCACTATAGTCACCTCCCATTAGTCTTTCCACTTTCCCTTGTTTGCGTGCACCCTAAACGGGCAATTGCTTCTGACAAAACACACATCATACACTGTCAGGTTGCTCTTCACGATCCTGAACTGTCGTTGCAAAGGTAAAGTGGACCATCGCTTCACAGCTACCTTCAACTCATCCCCACTAGGGTACAAACCACCCACACAAACCTCATTCCCCCTGTACTCCCAAGGGAAATTTTCCCCTTCATTGACTTGTAGGTTGGAATTGTCATAAGTTGATCAGTTCCGCAGGACAGGATTAGCATCATCCTCATCCGATGAGTCATCATCCATAGCACCATGATCCTCTTCTTCTTCCCTCTCTACCTGCTCAACTAACCCAGGGATGTCTTCCCCCTTATCAGCCTCACCATTTGGCTCACGGGGTGCCTCTTCATCCTTTGCATTTCCTTCTTCTATCCCATCTTCATTATATTCTTCAGTTTTCCCATCAGTACTCTCCACACCTTCCTTGCCTCTAACTTCCCTATCTCCCACTTTGTGACATCCCTAGTAATTAATAACAAATCAAGAGAAATTAAGAAAGAGATTAGAAACAATCAAATTGTTAAGTGTTTAGATTCAAAAACACCCCTAAATGGTGCTCACTTGGGTAGGAAATAAAAATAGATTTTTATATAAAAACTCAAAATTTGGCCAATATAAAAGTTGTAGATCTTTTCAAATCAAACAACTTTCATAATTAGCACTTTTATGATTTTCAGTGGAAGGTGTTCAAAAATTGGGTTAATGTTTGGTCAAATTCAAAAACAGCCTTGACAGGCGTTCCACCAAAGTTCCAACAACTTTATCTCCAAATCCAGGTAGTTTTTCACCCATCAGCCTTTGTAGGAGTTGGAGCCTGTAGTTTGTCTCAAACTTTTGAGTTTGGAGTTTTTGCTGCTCAATTCAAAATTTTGGAGAAAAATCGCACCAAAGGCAGCGCCTTTGCACACCACACAGGAGCGTCATGTGCGCTAGAGTGCGGTCACGGTGCACGGCGAACTCGCCTGCACCACGCGGTGCCACTGCTCTGGCTCCACCCCGTCACCGAACCGTTGGCTATGCCGTGACAGCACGAGCGCCGCACTGCCCAACCGGTCGCGCGATCTCCCCCGGACACACCTTATCTTGCTCGGCCAATCACTGCCCGCGTGCCACGCCACGCCAGCGCACCGCGCGCCACCCGCAGCCACTTCCAACACACCCCCTTCTGGCGCCACTGCCCAGCCACCGCCGGCCTGCCCAGTAGGCCCAAACCCAGTGTCTATAAAGGGCCTAACATCCATGCTTGCCAGCGCCACCTCTTCACCCCCACACTAAAGCTCCGCCATCGCCATTAGCGCCGCTCATCGAGCCCTCCCCTCCAAGCACTCCCGCCACCACCTAAGCATACCAGAGCCGTCTCCGACCACCACTGCACCTTCCCCACCCCACTCCCAGCCATCTCTACCGACACCCTCGTCGGAGATGAAGCCCTAGCAGCCGCGCCGCCACTGCCACATTGAGCCCCCTCGCTGACCTTCCTCCGCCCTAAACCCCTACAACAGAAAGGTCACCGGTGAGCTCCTCGGCACTTCAGCACCTTTAGCTCACACCCCTGCGGCCGAACCTCGCCGGATTTCCACCGCCATGCCGCCGGCCGACCTAAGGGCCACATTGCAAAGCCAACTTTGTTTCCAGGGTCTTAGGTGCAAAAATGTAGGGGCCTCGTTGTGAGCATTTGAAGACTTCAAGGGGCGTTCGGTAAAAGCGAAACTCAGATTTGATTAAAAATGCATTTAAACGGCTGAAACTTGGAAAATGCCTAGAAATTTGTAAAATGAGAAAAATATGAAACTTATTTTGTTGAGTTGCTGGTGATGTCTAGTTTATTTCAAAAATGTTCACGTGCATGTTACTGTCTTGCATATAGTGCTATGATTTATTTGTCTAAAAGACATTAAATGCTTGATAAATCATAGGATGCTCTAAAAATTATGAAACCAATTTTTTATCTTCTTTTTAACATGGATGTTCCAGATATGCAATTGGTGTTAGAAGAATCTATAGTGTTCATACTATTTTAAATCTAATTGCCTATTTGCTATCTTAATAATGTTATTTGCATGATAATTAGTGGATAATTGATAAAAATGCAAAATAAATTTTGTTAGGTTCTTGATACTCATGCTTGACTAGTAAAAATAGTTGTCTCTGTGAAATATGTGTTTTCCATTGCTTAATGAAATACATGTTGTTTAACCTCTTTATTATGCAATAAATAGATCCCATGCTTATAGAATCCTAAGAAACTCACAGCAGCATACGTTAGTGTTGGAAACCCTTATGTAAAATTTGAGGAACCAAACTGATGATAGAACCCTAGTTAGAAATCATTCTTCATGATCTGCAGTTTAACATTGTTTGATTTTTAATAAATTCTGTAGTTGCCAAATTCATCTCGAGCTTTTACAGTAAATATCTTGTGTACAGGGAAAGCTCCTGTAAATCTTTCATGTTCATATGTTAACAGATGCTTCCTGAAAGATTTATTCATGACTGAAAGCTAGTTTAATTATTAATAATAATTACTATTAGGACTTATAGGCCCATGAGTAATTATTTGTGCTTGTCCTCAGTAATATGATCACTCTTAAAAGGGTTTTCAAACAGTACCAACACGACACCACCTATTGTCCTTGGAATGATGAGTTTCTACGAATTTTATATGTGCACACAATCACCATCAAATTAGAATCGATGTTTTCTTCCCAACCAACTTTGTTTTGCGAAGAAAAGAATTGTTACAAACTTATCTAGGTGAATGTGGCCAAAAAGAAAGAAAGGTCTATAAACTTATCTAGGTGAATATGGTCGAAAATGCACCCTATGCTTTTGCGATGATTAACGAAGTGCAACCCGCATCATGAAAGATTGTAAATGAAATCTTATGCATATGCATCTCGTGTATAAGCTAACCTTGCTGACGGCACATACGAGTTGGTCCTGGAAGCTGAAGAGGAACACTTTCCTGCTGTATTGAACTTGATCGAGACAACCCAAGACCTGAACCTCGATTTGAAAGAGCCCAAGGCTAACTCAGGACAAGAAGGCAAGCCTCGGAGCATAACCCTGGTTTCCAAATTATGCAATACTTATGTTACTTATGTTTGTGCATTAAGTTCATAGGAGTTGCTTAAAACCCGAGTTGCATGCTCCTAGTACCCATGACTTGAATACTAGCATGTTAAGTCATGTAGTCGCTATGCTAAATAGGGACACGGAAAAAGTCGAGTGATTTCCGGTCACTCGCGAGCTGTAGGAGTTGCATGTTTACTTATGTTGGAATCATAAGGTTGATGGGTGGGACCTGGTACTATGTTCTGAAATGGTGGATGTCCCATCTGTATAGAGAAAATACTGCTAAGGTTGAAACGTGTGGGAGTCTTGGTCAAGTTTTTGAACGTACTAAACACATGATGAGAGTATGGGGAATCAGCAAGCCTAGTACCTGATTGAACCGGGGCGTGGACTTTATCCCCGCTCTCTATGGAACCTGGTTCCCCTGATGCATCATGTGGGTACAAGTGTGGCCATGGCACGGCGTCGTTCCGGGGACCGGTGGAGCCTTGTATCCAAGGGAAGTGGGCCCTGGACACATGCCGGGGATTGATTGGAACCGTTGATATATGTGAACCCATCGTGGTACGCATATGTCATGTGTTTAGGTCCACTCACAAGGTTAAGAAATCCGATTCGAATCATCTACTTCTCACAGTTTCGGACTGCTTGACCACCTTTCCTACATTGAGTAAGAAGATGCACAAGGATAATGTTTAATATCGATGCTTGATTAAATTGCTTGCTTAGAATAGGTTCTTACCTAGAATGGTTAATCAACTTGAACTTGATGCTAAAACTTGAAAGCAAGGATCCACTTTAGAAGCTTTTGGCAAAAACAAACCCCTTAGTCAAAAAGCCTTGCATATCTAGGAGCTGGTGGATTAGGTACCACCTGACGGGTAAGTCTTGTGGAGTATTAGTATACTCAGCCTTGCTTATGGCTATGTTTTCAGGTAATTATGTTGATGATATGATTGCTAGTGTGACTTGGCCGTGCTAGCTCCCTCCGGGATGGACGGTTGAGTGGGACCCATCCTCGGTGGGCGAGGACCGTGGTGAGTGATATCATCGACGGCTTCACCATGGTATCGTGTATCGACATTAGAACTATCATCTATTTCCACTGCCTTTGAGCTCTAAACTGCTTTATGCTTTGAAACTCGGTTTGTAATAACTTAATTGAGACCTCTGTAATATTTTATCTGAATTGTTGTAATCTCTAGGGTTGTCTTCATACAAGTGTTGTATGCTTGTTTTGATCTGACTACCATTTTGATCTGATTCGAGTGTTTGTTCCCATTTGAGGCGATGTTTAGCCACACACTTTAGTCGGGTTAATTTGGGTGGTTCTGCCACACACTTCTTCCTGCATCTGACTGCTAGACCCAATCTTCCGGATGCGCTTAGTACAACCATTTACATAGGCTGTCCAATTCTAGGTTCCTTCAAGCGGCATCAACTTCCAAAATATTATGTCAGGCTGTAACTTCACTGCAGTCCTAACAGACAGGTCAACTTGATCTCTATCAAGATTGAAAGCCTCAAATAGCGAGTTGCATATTGAAGCCCAAGTCCTCTCTCTTGCTCTTGGTAATTGTTTGCATAATGACTGAAATTCGGACAAATCTACCCCTTCTAGACCATATCTAACCTCCCCCCGACCATAGAACACTTGGAAAAATAAACTTTCTGACATGCCTGTCCATATACACGACATGAACATATATTATTACTAAATGTTCCTAATTTAACTAACTCCAACAACACCTAAATTTCAACAACAATTGAAACATCTAACTCGAGCATTGCTAATAATATTTTAGAGTTATCTAAATATATAAACAAATTAATTTTAGTTTACCCTGTCAATATACACGATATTAACAGAGAGCATTACTAAACATTACTAAATTTTACTAACCCTAAACACCCCTACATTTCGAAAAACTATATAAAGGTATGCACGACATGAACAAAAATTATAACTAAATGTAATAATTTCAACTAACCCCTAAAACACCTACATTCTGAATACCTATATAAAATATAACTTGTGCATTCCAAATAATATTCATGTTAAATTTATCTAAATAAATTAACAAACTAATTTTACTATAACATAAATAACTAAGCTAAATCCACTATACTGACACCTAGATTTCATCTACTACTTAATACTACACCATTTATATAGCTACTATATCAACTACTACATCTACCAACTATGATTTAAGCTAAACTAGAGGATTTGTAATAATACATCAAACGAAGTGAAGATCCGAGCTTCAATCTCCACCCTACTCCCCTCCTCTCCTCTCCTCTCCTTCCTCCCTTTCTTTCTCTTCTCCTCCCTCCCTTTCTTCCTCTTCTCTCCCTTCCTCTCGGCTCCCTCCGCTTCCTCTAGAAACACCAGTGCACCGCCTCCCTTTCTTCGTGGCTTTTAAAGGTGGCCAGCTACCGTCGGATCAGGCGGCGGTAACAATCCCACCCTCGTCGTTTGAATCGGCAGCGCCGTTCACCGCCCCCTAATCCGGTGCAAACCGGATACCACCAAGCCATCCGGTGGAAACAACCTTGGCCAACGCGCCCCAGCAACCCGTGTGCCACCCGCCGAGTCAAGCGGCGGTTAGCGGATTTGGCAGCTGGCGTGGCGCATGCGCAGAGCTACCACCGTTTCACCCGGCGGTAACTTCTCTTACCGCTGGTTGAGATGGCAGGAGCCGTGTAACAACCCTAGTTTTAATTAGTCTTGTCAAAGCTTAAGTAGAGTGTTTAGGAGTTAATCTAGTGCTAAAAAGGACCAAAATGCCCTTAAAAGCTTAATTTGGAGGCAAATCATAAAATTAAAATTTTATATAACAACTTCAATTTTTGCCCATACAAAGTTGTAGAACTCACCAAAACAAACAACTCTGATTATTTGAACTTTTTCTAGTTTACATTGGAACCCTTCCAAAAAATGAGTCCAAGTTCAATTCAAATTCAAACTCAAATCTAAAATCTGTCTGGAATACAGCCTTTTTACCTTATTTTATCTGCATTTATCTTCAAATCTAAAACTATTTTGGACCTGAACCCTTTCTAAGAGTTTAAGTCTGAGGCATGGAAAACAACTTTTACATTTGGAATTGTCCAACTTTAGTTTGAAAATTTGGAGTAAATTCAATTTAAATTTCAGCCAAGTCCATAGAAACTAGTTAATATGCTAAGTCCTTAAAACGTGTGTTCCTGAGAAGTTTGGCCTAACATAACTTTTTTTAGATTTTTTTCAGAGGGCTTGTGCCTACAAAAACTGTTAGGACCCTGGTTTAGATGTTTATGCCACAGTTTGAGATTTATCCTTGAGAACTAGTGTAGAATCTTTATTTTTTCATAATAAATGGAATAGGTCAGAGACAAATATGAAACCACTTGGGTTGGATTGCATGTGAAACATACTTGCTAGGAAAAATATTTTTTCACTATATGAAACTTGATGAACCATGCTTAAATTTTTGTACAAGACTAAATGAAGGGAAGATATGGAAAATAGATGTCCTTCACCAAGAATCATAGAAAAATCATAGAAGCCTCTGTAACTTATTTGATTAGGAATATCAGAGCAAAAATGCTACTGGAACTTGAGTTAAAAATAGATCCCTATAATCTGCAATAGGGTACTGTTTTAATTTTTATTAATGTTGTAGAAGTTCAATGCATCCCAAAATTTTACAGTAGCTCACTTATGTGATTAGGAATCCTTTGTAAAATTTTCGGAACCATATATTATCAGAAGCTACCAGAAACATTTATGGAGGTTAAACCAAGAAAAAGGAATAAAAATAATTAGTTTATGAAAAGGGCAAAATGGTAAATCCACTAAAGTACAGAATAACATTCACAAACAGGATAACTTTCGAAATGAACCTTGAGCAACCCTAGAGTGACCCCCACCTTTCTTTGTGAAGTCTAAATTGTAAAGCCTTATATGTGTACACAATCACCATCAAAGTCAACCCCGGGTTTTATATCACAGCACACCTTACTGCATGAAGATAATGAAAGTTTAGAACCTTATTTAGGTGAATGTGATCAAAATGCAAATTTATACTTAAGTAATAATTCATGTTTGCATCCTACATGTGAAAGCATGGAAACTTAAACTATTGCATATGCATCTCGTGTAGAAGCGAATCTCACAAACAGAACGTACGAACTACTCCCAACAACTGAGGAAGTACCTGCCGAGCTGCATCACATCGAGGCTGAGCAGGAGATCAGTGAAGCATCCAACGAGCTCGAGCTCCCCACTAACTTAGGATAAGATGGCAAGCCCCGGAGCATAACCCTGGTTTCTAAAATTATGCACTACCTATGCTAGTTATGTTTATGCATTAAGTTTATAGGAGTTGCTTGAAACCTTAGTTGCATGATCCTAGGTACCTATGTGCTGAATACTAGTATGTTAAGTCGTGTATTTGCTATGATAAATAGGGACACAGTAAAAGTCGAGTGATTTCCTATCACTCGCGAGCTTTAGGACTTGCCTGATTACTTATGTTGCAACCATAAGGATTAACGGGCGGGGCTAGGCTATATGTTCTATTTTGGTGGATGTTGGATTGCCCCATCTGTCTATTGGAAAACTGCTAAGGTCAAGATCTGTTAGAACAGTGGTCAAGTGTTTGAAAGTATAATATAATACCTAGTATGGGATGGGGAAGCTTAGTATATGATTGAACCAACGTGGACCTTTACCCCGCTCTCTCTGGAACCAAGTTCCCATGAGGCCTCATGTGGGTACAAGTGCAGCCTCGGTACAACGTCATTCTGGACCGTTGGGGCATTGTATGCCAAGGGAAGTGGGCTCCGTACAAACGTCGTGAATTGATGGTGACAGCTAATATGTGTGAACCCGCCGTGGCAGTAGCAAGGTTAAAAACTCGATTCGAATCTTCTGCCTCTCACAGTTTGAGACTACTTGACTGCACTTCTGCACTAAGTAAGGAGTGGAACAAAGGATGATTATTTAATACTGATTCTTGAATTAATTGCTTGTTCACCATGCTTGTTTAGAATAGGTGCTTACCTAGAATGGTTAATCAACTAGAACCTAATGCTAAAACTTGAAAGTAAGGACCTAATTTAGATGCTTTTGGCAAAACAAACCCCCCAACCAAAAAGCCTTGCATGTCTAGAAGTCGGTGGAGTAGTTACCACCTGACGGGTAAGTCTTGTTGAGTATTAGTATACTCAGCCTTGCTTGTGGTTTTACTTTCTAGTAACTTAGATGTTGAGGAGTTTGCTGCTTGTGTAACTTGGTCGACCCAGCTACCTTTAGGTTGGATGGTCGAGTAGGACCCATCCTCGGTTAGCGAGGATCGCGGTAACTGATGTCATGGCAGGCTTCACCATAGCATTGTTGTATCGACGCTAGACTTCCGCTTTATTTTCCACTACTTGAACTCTGAAAACTTTACTTATATGCATTTTGAACTATTGTGGTGTAATCATTGAAGTTGGGACCTGTATTAATCTATCTGGATGGTTGTAATATCTGGACTCACCTTCGTGTGAGTATGCTTTATTTCAATCTAACACAAATGGTTTATTGGGTATAACCAGATGGACTGCCGAATTGACTTGATTAAAATGTGGTTCACATATGAGGCGATGTTGAGAACACTTTAGCCAGGTTAATTTATGAGGAAAATAGCTTGTACCAGAGCTAGTATCTGATGCCACGGCTCAGACCTAGAAAAGCTTACTAGAGAAAACAACAGTCCCTAAACACTTTTTCCAAATAAAATTTGCAAGAAATTAATTTGAAAACACGTAAGTTCGTTAAGGATGAACTTAGCACGAGAAGCCCTAGGGAAATTTTTGGGTTATTTTTTGGTGGCTAATTAACTATTGGTTATTTATACTGACTCCCAGCACTTACATAGGGGTATGGTGATTCCTTAACATACCCCCGGCATCATACGAAAGTATGATGGCGGCACATAATGGTTGGACGCAGGGGTATGGCAACTCCTTAACATACCCTCGGCATCATATGCAAATTAATATGATGGTGGCACATAATGGTTGGACGCAGGGGTATGGCAGTTCCGTAACATGCCCCCGGCCTCATATGCAAATATGAGGGCGGCACATAATGGTTGGATAAATGTGAATACGCTTTCAAGCATATGAACGTTGCCCGTGCAGCGATAATCGTATGGGTGCTGTTCCTATAGTGGACAGTAATGATTGTGGATGCTTTTGTGAGTGCTGGCACGAAAGGTTCAGGTTGGAAATTTTCTGCAGGTACACTAACCATGATTACATAAGTTAGCGACAAGTAGAAAAGATCGACTAGTTATTATAGAGAGAGCTGTAAATGTTGCCTTGCACCGGCACTAACCACGTAAGTCCAAAGCTTTTTGGCAATTATTTTTGTTGAGAGGATGAATAGGATATGCTTGCATCATGAATTACAATTCACAACTTAAAAGTTGACAAACCGATCTTGCATAAGTATTAACTAAAAGCTTGTATGTGCTAAGGATTTTCTAGCTACCTCTTTCAGCAACATCGGTTTTGTTATGTTCGAAACAACCCAAAGGAACATAGTTGTTTCATTAGGTTTGCTCCAGAAACACTCTATAGGGAAGTTGTGTAAAATTTTGTAAACAAGGTATTGGTAAAATTTCGTAAAAATTGACCAGGTAGATTGTGAGATACGTTCAGATTAGTAACCCCCTGTTTGCTGAGAAAACAGTTTGCACACCTGTTAGGGTTTTAATTTTTAGACCCCCTTAAGGAAGTTTTCTGTTAGGCACCCCTAAACCAAAGGTTTTAATCACCGATCAGAGAACCTTGTGGTAAAATTTCAGCTAAAATGGATCAATGGTTCAAGAGTTATGATCTGTTCATTCCTGCAGTATCCCTGAAATTACAGAATGAACCACCTTGCGAGAATCTTAGTTTATTACCTTCTTAGCATCTGATTCAGCTAAAACCTTGAATACCAAAGTCATGCAAAGTTTCTTATTCTAACCTCTCGTAAAATTTCAGCCCTTTTAGGTCTGTCAAACTCAAGTTATGAGTAAAACTCCGCGACTCAGCTTGCTGAAAACAGCCAGGGTCAACTCGTCTTAAGTCGGATGTTCGACCATGTTAACCTTCGATTTGGTCTCGAAGTTGAATCCCGAAGATATAGTACATGAAACTTCCTACTTGCTAACCAAAGATGAAAGGATGTGGACATGGGAACCCAAGAGAATTGATTCTCTTTTAGAGCAGCCGTTGTGCCAAAATTTTGACTGCACAATGAACTTTTACTGTCCGCACATGATTTACCTTGTTTCAACTGATTATAAACAAGCTTTTAAGATTGTGTGGCTAATGGATGAAGTTCACCCTTACAGATGGCGCACGGTACTCGCCAAACTCCCGCTGGCTTCCCTTCCACTAGCGGCCAACAGACACCACCACCACCTTCCCCGCCTACTATGGAGGCTATCCTCGCCGCGCAGACTGAGTTGCTGCGCCACATCATTCAGGGCCAGCAGCAGCAGCAGCCGCCACACGGTGGGAGAGCTCACCAACCCCGCGTGGCCAGTTTTGAGGATTTTCTCAGCACCCACCCTCCTCTATTTCACAAGACGGAGGAGCCGCTAGATGGTGACACCTGGATTTGTACGATCGAGTCCAAGTTCACGCTTCTTACCTCGCCTTGCCCCGGTGAGAACAAAGCGAAGTTCACAGCCCAGCAACTTCAAGGCTCAACACATCTATGGTGGGATCATTATCATGCTATGCTCCTAGCTGATCACGTGGTTTCTTGAGACGAGTTCAAAGCTGCCTTCAAAGGTCATCATGTTCCAGAGGGTTTGATAGAGAGAATATTGAATGAGTTCCTGGCACTGACTCAGGGCACGCGCAATGTGCTCCAATATGCTCAGGCCTTTAATGATTTGTGTCAGTACTTGGCTTATGATGCTGACACAGATGAGAAGAAAATGGACCGTTTCCGTAGAGGTCTCAACACCAAGTTCCGGGAACGACTGAATCCCATCAAGGTGAACAGTTATAACGAGTTGGTGAGCTTGGCGATCTCCCAAGAAGACTATATCTTGGCTCATCGTACAGACAAGAAGAGGAAGGCTCCAATGCCATCAGCTAGTGCACGAAATCCAAAGTTCCGGCTGGTCCAGAATGCTCCACCCCGAGTTCCTCAAGGAACCCAGCAACCTGGACGTTGGGTAGTCAAGCCACCTCATCAGCAAGGAACCCCACATCTCCCTAACTTCCAGTAGCAAGGCCCTAGGCCAATTGCTCCGCAGCCAGCTCGCACTGGCAATGGGAATCGTTATTTCGTTTGTGGAAATACCAATCACCTTGCCAAAAATTGCCCAAAGAGTAGGCCCCAGAACCAGGGACAAGGCTCAAATCAAAACAAGGGCAAGAAGCAGGAAGTTCAGGTCAAGCAAGGGAGAATTAATTTCACCACTCTCGCTGATCTTCCCAACGGTGCACCAGTAATGAGGGGCATTTTCTCTATCCATAACCAGCCTGTGGTGATATTATTTGATTCTGGTGCATTGCATAGCTTTATTGGGACAAAATTCAGTGCTAAATGTGGATTGGATTTCTGTCACACAAAAGGGGCTTACATGATTTCAACACCTGGTGGTAAAATTGCTTCCGACCAAATAACACGTCGTGTGCCACTCAAGTTGGATAGAAAAGTTTTCCAAACCGACCTTATTATTTTGGGACTGGAAGGCGTGGATATAATTTTTGGAATGAACAGGATTACTCAGCACCAAGTCACGCTAGACATTGCAGCACGGGGCATCCAAATAAATTCACCTACACATGGACCTTCAACACTTCACCAGCCAGCCTGAGAGTGCATAAATTCCTGTGCCTATCTAGTAATAGAGTCCTGACTGGAAGATATTCCAGTGGTATGCGAGTATGCCGATGTTTTTTCAAATGACTTGCCAAGAATGCCATCAGATAGGGACATTGAATTTGCCATTGAGCTGCAACCAGGAACGGCACCGATATCAAAGAGACCTTATCGAATGCTTCCTGTGAAACTGGCAGAGATGAAAACCTAGCTTCAAGAGCTATTAGAGAAGGGTTTCATTCGCCCAAGCACATCACCTTGGGGTTGCCCAGCTCTCTTCATGAAGAAGGATGATAGTCTGTGGATGTGTGTGGACTACTGACCTCTGAACGCGGTAACTATCAAAAACAAGTACCCCCTTCTCTTCGATCAGCTAGCTGGAGCTAGAGTGTTCTCTAAGATTGATCTCCACTCTGGCTATCATCAGATCAAGATCTCGCCATGCGACATTCCAAAAGCCACCTTCTCTACACGGTATGGATTATATGAGTTCTTGGTCATGTCTTTCGAGCTTACAAATGCTCCAGCCTATTTCATGTATCTCATGAATTCGGTATTTATGCCCGAGCTTGACAAGTTCATCGTGGTTTTTATCGACAACATCCTTGTATACTCCAAGAATGAAGAAAAGCATGCTGAACACCTCTGCATCGTTCTTCAGCGTCTCAGATATCATTAGCTATATGCCAAGTTCTCTAAATGTGAATCTGGCTGGATAGTGTGAAATTCTTGGGGCATACTATATCTAGCAAAGGCATAGCAGTTGACCCTAGCAAAGTGCAAGAAGTGATGGATTGGAAGTCACCTACTTCAGTTCATCAAATCAAAAGCTTCCTTGGTCTAGCAGGCTACTACTGGCGCTTCATTCCGGACTTCTCAAAGATAGCCAAGCCAATGACCGAGTTGTTAAAGAAAGGGGTGAAGTTTGTGTGGAGCCAGAAATGTGAAGAGGCTTTCCACACCTTACGCAAGTTATTGACTCAGCACAAGTCTTAACCCAACCAGACAACACCAAGCCTTTTGATGTCTACTAAGACGCCTCTGGCACTAGACTCAGATGTGTTCTCATGCAAGACAATTGAGTTATTGCCTATGCTTCACGAGCACTACGGCCTCATGAGCAGAATTACCCGACACATGATTTGGAGCTGGCAGTGGTGATTCATGCTCTGAAGATGTGGAGACATTACTTGTTGGGCACTCATTGCAACATCTACACTGACCATAAGAGCCTCAAGTATATCTTTACCCAAGCTGATTTGAATATGTGCCAAAGAAAATGGTTGGAATTGATAAAAGGTTACGACCTGGAGGTGTATTATCATTCAGGAAAGGCCAATGTAGTTGCCGATGCTTTTAGTCACAAGGCTTATTGCAACTGTCTCTCTGCAGAAAAGCTTCACTAGACTTTGTGTCACGACATGAGGAAACTCAATTTGGAGATTGTTCCTCATGGCACATTGAACCACATATCTATCGAGCCCACCTTGGATGATCAAATCATCTTGGCACAGTTGAAAGATAAGGAGATAAAGCTTATCAAGAAAAGTTGGCACAAAAGGATGAGGGATATAAGCATTTCCGGCAGGATTGGAAAGGAGTTGTGCATTATGAGGACCGATTAGCTGTCCCCGCCAATCCCAATTCATGAAGTAAATTTTGGATGAGGCCCACCTCTCCAAATTTTCTATTCACCCCGGCAACACCAAAATGTAGCACGATCTTTGGCAGAATTTTTGGTGGTCTGGGATGAAGTCGAAGATTGCTAAGTACGTGTCAGAATGCGATACATGTCAAAGAGTGAAGGCTAGCCACTTGAAGGTAGCAGGTACACTCCAACCACTACCTATACCCTCTTTGAAGTGGGAGGATATCATTGTGGGCTTGCCACATACCTCTTAGAAGCACGATTCCATATGGGTCATCATAGACATTCTCATTCAGACAGCACATTTCCTGTACAAACCACTTACAAGATCAAGAAGTACGCTGAGTTGTACCTAGACCGTATTGTTTCCCTACATGGAGTGCCCAAAACGATCATCTCTGATCGAGGTATTCAATTTTTAGCACGCTTCTGGGAGTAGTTACAGTCTTCACTTGGCACCAAGATAATTCGTAGTTCAACATACCACCCTCAAACAGATGGGCAAACAGAAAGGGTAAATCAGATCTTAGAGGATATGCTACGAGCCTGTGTCATTCATTATGACAAGAACTGGGATAAGTGTCTACCATTAGTCGAGTTCTCATACAACAACAGCTACCAGACTAGCATAAAGATGACACCCTTTGAGGCCTTGTATGGTCGCAGGTGTCAAACTCCGCTAAGTTGGTCCCAAGTAGGAGAAAGAATGATATATGGACCAGACATGATAACTAAAGTGGAGGAGAAAGTGAGAATAACTCGAGAGAACCTTAAGACCGCTCAGTCTAGGCAAAAGAGTTACTTCGATAAGAAGAGAAAGTCCTTAAAGTTTGAAATTGGAGACCATGTGTACCTTCGAGTTTCACCAACCAACGGCGTACACAGGTTCAGAGTGGAGGGCAAGTTAGCACCTATATTGGTCCGTATGAAATCATCGAGACTTGTGGACAAGTTGCTTATCAGATTAAGCTTCCATCAAAACTCTCCAGTATCCACAATGTCTTTCACATGTCTCAACTAAAGAAGTGTGTGCGAGTCCCCACTGAAATTATTGAGCAAGAAGATGTATGGATCGAACCTGACCTGTCATATGCGGACTACCCAGTTAAGATTCTTGATCGTAAGCAGAGGCAAACCCGGAGACAAGCAGTAGAAATGTTCAAAATTCAGTGGAGTAACCATACTGAGGATGAGGCTACATGGGAAATGGAAGAGTACCTTAACCAAAAATTCTGCGGTTTTCTTTAAGACCAGGGAGGTACGTACACAGCCACACCAGTCTCACTTCACCTAAATCTCATCATGAGATTCCTTTTAAGTGGGGTAGGCTGTAACAAGTCTAGTTTTAATTAGTCTAGTCAAAGCTTAAGTAGAGTGTTTAGGAGTTAATCTAGCGCTAAAAAGGACCAAATGCCCTTAAAAGCTTAATTTGGAGGCAAATCATAAATTTAAAATTTTATATAACAACTTCAATTGTTTCCCATACAAGAGTTGTAGAACTCACCAAAACAAACAAATTTGATTATTTAAACTTTTTCTAGTTTGCACTGGAACCCTTTCAAAAATCGAGCCCAAGTTCAGTTCAAATTCAAACTCAAATCTAAAATCTCTTTTACCTTAATTTATCTGTGTTTATCTTCAAATCTGAAACTATTTTGGACCTGAACCCTTTCTAAGAGTTGGAGCCTGAAGCATGGACAACAACTTTTACATTTGGTGTTGTCCAACTTTAGTTTGAAAATTTGGAGTAAATTCAATTTAAAGTCCGGCCAAATCCATAGAAACTGGTTAATATGCTAAGTCCTTAAAACGTGTGTTCGTGAGAAGATTGGCCTAACATAACTTCAAATTTAAAAGAGTATTGAACCTAAGGTATTTCTAGAACTTGAAATGTGACCTAGGACTACAACTTTTAGATTCGAATATTTTCAAGTTTGTTGGAAAATTTTGAACAAAATGTGCCTAAACCTAGCTACCCTGCACGCCACGACGTTCGCCCGGTACGCGGTCACCACGTTGCCGCGTCACGACGTACCGCATGGCGCTGCCAGCCAATCGACACCAATGACGCGACCCGACGAGCGCCCACGCTGCCCAACCTCCGCCCGAGCGCACCTCCACCCCCTGCAGCGTATTTTTCCCTACCCAACGGCCGCGCCGCGGTCACGTGCCATGGCCGCTGTTCGCTGCCACGTTCGGCCACCACACCGGCACTCGCGCTCTGCCTCTCACCAATGAGACAAGACCATACGAGCTCCTCCACTGGCTGTGCATCCGCGATGGCTAACTGCTGGCATCATCGCCTGCGTGCTAATGCTCGCCGGCGCCTGTGCTCGCCAATGCGCCGCTATGCCTCCACGAGCGCCCTTGGCACCCCTCACACCCTCAGCTGGCTATAAAAGCCTTAAACTGAGCTCACCGTCACACCCACACGCGCAACGCACCGCCGCCGAAGCTCTGCAGTGCCACCGCTCCCCCCTCACTGTCGAGACCTATCCTCCGATGCTCTCCACCACCTCCCAGCCCCTCCAGCAGTTCCCTCGTGCCCCACCGCAGCTCACCGAGCAACTTTCCTGCCACCAGCACCGTCGCCGGTGTCGGAACAGGAAGAGCTCCACCGCCGTTCGTTCCCTACCATGAACCATCATCGCTGGTTGTCCTCCGCCCTTGAGTCCCTAAGCGCCAGTCTCCCCGATGAGCACCCCGTCACGCCTATGCCCTTTCCCGCCCGAATCCTCACCGGAGTCGCCGCCGGCCGAGCAAAGTGTAGGGATTTGATTCTTTGCAGGGTCCTTAGTGCAAAGTGTAGGGACCGATTCATGATTGTTTGAAAACTCCAAGGACCCCTGCGTAAAAGTGTCTTTACCTTTTCTGATTTAAATTTTATTTAAATGGCCTAAACTTTGAAAAGGCATAAGTAAATGCAGAAACTTGATAAAAATACCAAACTAACTTTGTTAGAATTAGCGCGTAGTGTAGTTTCAAAGAAAAATACCTTTGCACATGTTACTATTGTATATTTTCTCTATTATTTATTTCTTGTTTCAGCCATTAAATACATAGTAAATCACAGAAAAATTGTAAAATAGACAAACCACTTTTGTTAGCTTTGTTTCAGAGGTCTTGTGCCTACACAAATGGTTAGGACCCTAGTTTAGATGTTTATGCCATAGTTTGAGAATTATCCTTGAGAACTAGTGCATAATAAATGGAATAGGTCAGAGAAAAATATGAAACCACTTGGGTTCGATTGTATGTGAGACATACTTGCTAGGAAAAATATTTTTTCACTGTATGAAACTTGATGAAACATGCCTAAATTTTTGTACAATTCTAAATGAAGGGAAGATATGGAAAATAGATGTCCTTCACCAAAAATCATGGAAAAATCACAAAAGCCTCTTGCACACCAGTGTAACCTCCTGTACAAATATTAGAGACAAACTTCTAATGGAACTTGAGTCAAAAATAGATCCCTATAATCTGACATAGGGTATCTTTTTAATTTTAATTAATTTTGTAAAAGTTCAATGCATCCCACAATTTTACAGTAGCTCACTGATGTGATTAGGAAGCCTCTGTAAACTTTTCAGAACCATATCTTATTAGAAGCTACCAGAAACATTTATGGAGGTTAAACTAAGAAAAAGGAATAAAAGCAATTAGTTAAAGAAAAGGGCAAAATGGTAAATGCACTAAGGTACACAAAAACATTCAGAAACAGGATAACATTCCAAATCAACCTTCAGCAACCCTAGAGTGACCCCCACCTTTTTTTGTGAAGTCTAAATTGTAAAACCTTATATGTGTACAGAATCACCATCAAAGTCAACCCTGGGTTTTATATCACAGCACACCCTACTGCATGAAGATAATGAAAGTTTAGAATTTTGTTTAGGTGAATGTGGTCGAAATGCAGATTTACACTTCAGTAATAATTCATGTTTGCATCCTGCATGTGAAAGCTTGGAAACTTGAACTATTGCATATGCATCATGTGTAGAATCGAATCTTGCAGATGGAACCTACGAACTGCTCCCGACAACCGATGTAGTACCTGCCAAGCTGCAACACATCGAGGCTGAGTAGGAGATTAGCGAAGCATCCAACAAGCTCCCCAGTAACTTAGGACAAGAAGGCAAGCCCCAGAGCATGACCTTGGTTTCTAAAATTGTGCACTACTTATGCTAGTTATGTTTGTGCATTAAGTTTATAGGAGTTGCTTGAAACCTTAGTCGCATGATCCTAGGTACCTATGTGCTGAATACTAGTATGTTAAGTCGTGTAGTTGCTATGCTAAATAGGGACACGGTAAAAGTCGAGTGATTTAATTTCATGTCACTCGCGAGCTATAGGAGTTGCTTGATTACTTATGTTGCAACAATAAGGATTGATGGGTGGGGCTGGGCTATATGTTCTATTTTTGTGGATGTTGGATTGCCCCGTCTGTCTAGTGGAAAACTGCTAAGGTCAAGATGTGTTAGAATAGTGGTCAAGTGTTTGAAAGTACTAATATCATACCTAGTATGGGATGGGGAAGCTTAGTACCTGATTGAACCAGCATGGACCTTTACCCCACTCTCCCTGGAACCGAGTTCCCATGAGGCCTCTGTTGGGATACGAGGTAGGCTACACTAGCGCAATTCAAAAATCTACCGCGTATAACCAGGAAGAACTGCCGTATAAGGATCACGGGATTACCACTCGACGCACTACTGGTGCGGAAGATGTAGGTATGCGTCGATGCAGTGAAGATGATCACGTAGTCGTACGTAGTCGATCACGTCCAGCAGCTCCTCAGCAGCTCGTCCACGTGCAGCAAGATCGCCTCCGGTGCCGCGGCTCGTCGGCGGCTCGTCGGTGGCTCGTCGGCGGCTCGTCCAAGTGCTGCAGGCGCAACACCTCCAAGGTATCCACACGTGCAGGGAGGAAGCGTCGCAAGCTGGACTGCTAGATCCGCGAGTTGCAACAGGCGAGGACGTGGGAGGCGCGGTAGGTGTGTTTCGCCAAAAAGGTGTAAACCCTAGGGCGCCCCCACCCCTCTATTTATAGAGGTTCCTGACGGGCCTCTGGATCCGAGGCCCATTAGTACTTCTAAACCTAATCCAACTCGGATTAGATGCGAATTGGGCTTCCAGCCCCTTAAGTGTGTGACCCTATGGGTTCGGATACGTATAGACATGGCCCGAGTACTCCTACTCGGCCCAATAGTCGGTAGCGGCCTCTAGCAAGATGTGCCAACTCCTATACGCACACGAAGATCATATCAGACGAACCATCACAACATAATATACATGCTATTCCCTTTGCCTCACGATATTTGGTCTAGCTTCAAGCCGACCGCTCTTTCTCGATCCTGTGATTCGGAATCCCTTTGTAGGTTAACTCTTAACCGTACGTAGCATGGCCATGCATTTTCGGATCCGATCACTCGAGGGGCCCAGAGATATCACTCTCAATCAGAGAGGGGCAAATCCCATCTTGATTGACCATGTCTCATAGCATGCTTCTTGACAAACCCGAAAGCTACCTTTATAACTACCCTGTTACGGCGTAGCGTTTGATAGCCCCTAAGTAGGTCGATCCACATCTAGAATACATGCGACAATCTCAGGTCTAAGGACAAAGCGTATATGTTGTTTAAAGAGAGAACTACTTCTCGTGTTGGGTCAGTCCTAGCACATGTCTCCACATGTGTCCACATTATTAGTTCAACATCTCCATGTCCATGACTTGTGAAACATAGTCATCAACTAATACATGTGCTAGTCTAATATTCATGTATTTCCTCACATGAACTCCGACTAGGGACAACTTTAGAATAACCATACAAGTAAAGAGTTTCACATACAATTCACATAATTGCAAATCAATTCAAGTAGCTTTCAATGGATATTCAATGAACACAACATACAAATCATGGATACAAATGGAATATCATCATCTCTATGATTGCCTCTAGGGCATACCTCCAACAGCCTCTTGTGGGTACAAGTGCAGCCTCGGTACGGCGTTGTTCCGGGACCGTTGGGGCATTGTATGCCAAGGGAATTGGGCTCTGGACAAATGTCGTCAATTGATGGTGACAGCTGATATGTGTGAACCCAGCGCGACAGTAGCATATATCGTGGGGTTAGGTTCACCTTGCAAGGTTAATAACTAGATTCGAATTGTCAGCCTCTCACAGTTTGAGACTACTTGACTGCACTTCTACACTGAGTAAGAAGTGGAACAAAGGATGATTATTTAATACCGATGCTTGAATTAATTGCTTGTAAAAAATACTTGTTTAGAATAGGTGCTTACTTAGAATGGTTAATCAACTAGAACCTGGTGCTAAAATTTGAAAGTAAGGACCTACTTTAGATGCTTTTGGCAAAACAAACCCCTCAATCAAAAAGCCTTGCATGTCTAGTAGTTAGTGGAGTAGTTACCACCTGATGGATAAATCTTGTTGAGACTCAGCCTTGCTTGTGGCTTTACTTTCAGGTAACTTAGATGTTGAGGAGTTTGTTGCTTGTGTAACTTGGCCGACCCAGCTACCTTCGGGTCGGACGGTCGAGTGGGACCCATCCTCAGTCGGTGGGAATCGTGGTAACTGATGTCATGGTAGGCTTCACCATGCCATTGCTGTATCGACGCTAAACTTTCGCTTTATTTTCCGCTACTTGAACTCTGAAAACTTTACTTATATGCATTATGAACTACTGTGGTGTAATCATTGACGTAGGGACCTGTATTAATCTATCTAGATAGTTGTAATATCTGGACTCACCTTCGTGTGAGTATGCTTTATTTTGATCCAAGACAAGTGGTTTATCAGGTACAACCCGACAGACTGCCGAATTGACTTGATTAAAGTGTGGTTCGCATATGAGGAGACGTTGAGAATACTTTAGACGGGTTAATTTGGGTGGTTCTGCCACAAGCTGTTTATCGCCGTTTGATCTGGTAGTAGGGGTCCATTTCTGCAAATTTTTGGATCATCTATTTATTTCTACAAATTTATAAAATAAAAAATAAAAAAATAAAAAAATTCCAAAGATGAAGAGGGAGGTATTGGGTACAACCTTACGGGCCTTTTGCTCTTGGGCCGCTTGGGTGAGCTGCTGCGGATTTCCTATCCATCTTTAGGTAGATAGATAACCAAATATCTATAACCAAGCAGTAGCCCAATAATTACCCCATAACAGCTCGACGAATTATCTCAACATTTTAGATGAACTATATCAACATTTTTACACAAAAAAGTTGCTGAATGTCAAAAAAATGTTCGTCAATAAAAAAAAGTTGGTGTTAGTGTTTTATACTCGGCAATCTATCGAGGGGTATCCCAAGGTAGTAGATTGGTTGGTGGGGGATCGCCGAACCTGGAACTCGAAGGTAAAAGTGAGGACACAAGACACAAATTTATACAGGTTCAGGCCGCTAGAGTAGCGTAAATACCCTACGTCCTGTTTGGAATATTGTATATTGCGCCCTGCGCTTGGGTGTTTTGGTGTTGAGGATTTGGTCCTCTATTGTGATTTTATGAGGTCTTCGCCTACCGATCTAGGGAACCCTACGACCCTCCTTTATATACTCTGGGGGCAGGATTACTAGTTGGTTACAAGGAGGAATCCTAGCATGATTACATGGTATGAGTTCTTGTAGGATTACAGAGGAATCCTAGTAGGAGTCTGTCTTCTTCCTTCCTTGTGGGTACTGGGGATCTATCCCCGACAAGGCCCCGAGTGCTTCATAGTCTGAGTGTAGCCTTTTCAAATCCTCGTCGAGTTGTTTTGGTGCTCTTCAAATACTTTGTCTAGCTGAATCTTCAAAGTTCCTCAAAGATGCCATGAGGGTATGGTGTGCTCAAGCCCTTAATACTCTTGATTTTGTAATCTTCATCTTTGGGATGTGATACGGAGGGTGACGGAAGTTGCACTCCATATGGACTAGCCCCTGAGCCTTAGGTTGAATCGAGGAATCAGGCTGAGGGTCAATAAAATCTTGAATCTTCTTCTTTCATCCTGAACAACTGTTGGGTGTAGCTTATCAGCCCACGAGCCTTGGAATGATTAAATAATCAATCCGAGGGTCTTTATTCTTCACACAAATCATCATCCGAGTTGTATTGTGGCATCACGTCCCCGAGCTTACGCGCCAGGTGAGCCGTAGAAGCCACGTCGAGTAGTTATTGGTGCCTAGCTCCCGAGCTTGGAACCTACTTAGCCATTGGAAATATTCGGAGTAGTAATTGGCACTTAGCCCCCAAGCCTGGGAGCTACCGGAGCCATTGTAGGTACACTGAGCGTCCTGGAGAGTCATCGCTGAAGCTTGACCTGCAAAAAGAAATGAATAGGTTATGTAGAATAATTATAGAATTTGGAACTGCTGAAATTTATTCAGTGATGAATATAAATGTTTTGTGTCATGCTCTTGTTTCTACCATATTTATCTTGAGTAGTTAGCCTGTTACGTTTAGGCTCTTAGTCCTTGTTTAGCCATTGCCACTATGTGTGAGATCTTTGTCTCATGTACGCGTACTGACACCGATGCTATGGAGATCTTTGTCTCACAACCTAGCGTTTAGGCATGACAAAAGATCCGAGGCTTTCACGAATTGAGGCATGTTTTGCTCGAGTAGATTAACAACCACTAAGAGAAGACTTTTAAAATAAGTAGTCGGCATTGCGACAAAAAGAGTGCACGATTGCAATTAAAGTAGTCATTGAGACTTTTCAGCCTTTTGGCGAAGAGAGCGTGTGTTGCCACGCAAAGGATTTATACCTCCTTAGGGTGTAGCCGTTATGAGCCTCCAGCACTCAGTGCACCAAACTCGTGGTCCTAGCCTCCAAAATTCGATATACCAAGCCTGTTGGTGGAGCTTCCGGAACGCAGTGCACAAAACTCGTGGCTATAGCCTCCGTAATTCGGTGTACCAAGTGAAAGTGCATCTAGGCCCCTAAGTGGGTTTTGGTGAATTGAATGACAAAATGATTAAAGGACTAACTTGTTTACTTAAGATTGTGAGCAGGATTTTATTTTCATATTTATGATATGATATTGTCTCTTAAGATAAATGTGTATTATATGGCTCACAACAAAGAAAAGAAAGCAAATGTGTGATCCCGTGATGAAAGTGTATGATCAATGACAAGCAAAGGTGAAGTAAAACTTGGGGATATGCTTGATGGTTGATCTATTAGTTTCCAAATCATGTGATAGCATGATTGACAAGTAAAAGGATCATCAAGAAAAGAATAGTGATATTCCCAAATGGATATTGCAAGACTTCAAGAGTATATGAGAAAAAGACATGAGTTTATGTGCTATATATTGGTCTTACTATGGGAAGCTTGCAAATCATGAGATATTCTTTATCAATCAAGAACAAGCATTTGAAGAGGATTTCAAATGGGATTTCATTGTTGATGTCAAAGCAAAGCTAAACTCAAAGTGGCAAGAATAGGTGAAGAAATCAAGCGAGATACTAGAGCGAGGGACTAAGCAAGCTTTAGACAAGTGACAGCTTGGGCTATGTGCATTTTTCTAAGGTGAAGTGGCTAGTATCCGGGGGGTTTCGAAGTATCATATCTAGGCCTTACTGAGGGAAGCAATGCAATGCATTCAATCTAGCGTGATTGGTAAAATGGAGTGACTAAAGGATTCAAGTATATCTTATCATGAACAAGGGAAAATCCTAAGTCACTAGCTCAAGATGGATGTTCTCAAGATGATAGCTATGTTAAGAGCCCTCAAATGACTATTGATCGAAGTATGGCATGGATGAAGACTTTCAAGCTCAAGTGGAGGATATAGAGTTTATATTTATTCTTGAGTATAGGTATGCCGTACTATCAAGAGGGATGCAACATTAGCTAATTGACAACACCAAAAGTGATTTTAGTTCACCTATGTGAGATTGGCCTTAAGAAAACCCTTGAATGAGCTAAATGTCCCCACTCAACTAACAATAGATGTTTCAACTAGTAGATGAACTTTAAGTGAGTGTTTGAGTGTTTTGGGGCTAACTTAGCCAAACCAGTCTACCTAGTTTGGCAGACCGGTCCTACCGGTCTGGGGATCAGAGAGCAAATAGCTAACTCAGGCAAACCGGCCTGACCGGTTTGAGGGCAATGGCTAGTTTTCAAACTAGACCGGTCTGACCGGTCTAGCAACCGGTCTGACCGGTTTGACCTGCCCCAACGGCTAGTTTCTGGTTTGTGGGGTTATATATACCCCTTAGCCTCCTCCTTGAGGAGCTGCTAGTTCCACACGACTTGAACGCCATCTAGTGACGAGAAGAGCTCTCCCCAACCTCTCTTTGTGAGACTTGAGTGATTCTTGAGAAATCTTTGAGTTGGGTTGAAAGAGTGATCTTGTGTGAGCATTAGTGAGTTGAAAAGAGCAATCCATAGCTTGAGCACTTGTGGTTCCTATTGAGAAAGCCTTTGAAGCATTTGTTACTCTTGGAGGTGTGCCTCCTAGACGGCTAGGTGTCGCTGGCTAGCTCCCAAGATGTGGTGAGCAGCGGCAAGTTTGTGAGGGCTGCGATCTTGTCTCCGTAAGGAAAATGATCAACTAGTAGAGATGAGTAAAGTGGTTGAAAGAGACCTGGCTTGTTGGAAGGGAGTTGAAATAGACTCGTATTCCAATAGGTTCCTCAACAGAGACGTAGGATTCATTGGGTTGAATCTGAACTTCAGATAAACAAATCCTCGTGTCTTCATTTTGATTTGCTTCACTTCTTGATTTCTAGCAATTTACTTGTGTTTCCGCTTCGATCTACTTGGGTGTGCTTTTCTTATGTGCAGGGACTATTTTTCCCTGTTGGAAATCATCTATAAAAGCCACCCTCTAAGTTTTGTTGCTGCTAGAAGTCAAGGAGGGACTCGAGCAGCACTTGAGTATCACCCTGCCTGGACCAGTCTGACCGGTCTGGTAAACTGGTCTAACCGGTTTAGCCTGGGCAGTGCTGCTGAGTGGGTTGAAGTTTTATAAATTGATCATCTCGCCTATTCACCCCCCCCCTCTAGGCGACATCTTGGTCCTTTCAATTGGTATCAGAGCTTGGACTCACATTCAAGCTTAACTGGCATGAGAAAAGATGTCGAAACCATATGCGGTATCATGTGAGCCACTTGCTTGCGATGGTTGAAACTACGCTTCTTGGTCTACTCATATACTTAATGCATTTAGGACCACGGGTCCATCTGTTGAGCAAATTTTAGTTGCTAGCATTCTTCCTCCAAATTTTGACATTGACTATATTGATTAGTCCAAAATCACTCAAGAGGAGTTAGATTGCACGCAACTCAATGCTTGGGATAGTAACCTCTTGCATAGCAATATTTGTGAAGATCTTCAGGATATTATCTTTAATATTTAAGAAGTTCATAATGATTCACATCTCATTTGGGCACTTCTCATAGAGACATATGCAACGCCCGAATGTGATGATGAAGAGCAAGTAGAGGAGAAGCCACTTGAAGAGTGCACTACATCACTAGAAATGAGCACTGATTCTCAAGTGTCACTTCTCATTGTAGAAGGCCAAAGAAGTCAAGACACAATTCCTCTAGAGGAACCGGTCAAACCAGTTGGGACATTCGGTCAGACCGGTTCAACTAGGGAAACTGAAGCCGTGGGTGCCATAGGTGTTTGTCAAGGTTCAAGCCAAGCTTCATCTCTTCCAGAATCCATTTCATCAAATGATAAAGTTGAATTGTGCTTGATGGCCAAGGAAAAGAAGAAGAAGGACAACAAGGGGGAAAGGCAAAAGATTGAGTTGCCAAGTTCTTTGGTTAAAGAACTTCAGCTCCTCAAATCCGAACATGCCTCCTTGGTCTGTAAGTATGATTCATTGGCAAACGATTATGCATGTGCTACTGAATCTCTATCTTGTGTAGCATCTTTAGAAAAAGCTAATGAAGTGCTCATAGCTCAACTTGAGAAGCTCACTAGTGAACATATGGATTTGAAAGCTATTCACAAGGAACTTGAGTGTTCCCATGAAAAGCTTGTGGAATCATATGCTATACTACATATAGCTCATGAGGTTATTATAACATCGGTAAAATCTATTCAAACTCTCTCACACACATGCTCATGCTCACAAGTGAATGTCGATTTATCTTGCACTAAAATTTGTTGTTCTCAAGCAACCCAATCTAGTATTGAGCATGTATTTGTAGAATCTTGTAATGACCTCATTGCTCAAGAAAAAGATGAACTCATCCAAGAGGCTGAAAGGCTCAAGAAAGACTTGAGTGAGTTGAAAGGGAAGAGTCAAGTGCAACCTTCTCATGATAACTGTGAAATTATGGTGAAGAAGCTTGAGAAGGGATCAACCGTCACTTACTCAGCTCCTCAACTACATCTCAAAATCAGCAAGAGCAAGATTCAAGAAAAGAACAAATTTGAGCATGTCAAATGCTTCAATTGTTCAAAAATGGGGCACTTTGCATCCACATGCTCCACCAAGCTCAAGGGTAAGGAAGCTCTCTCCAAGAGGCAAAGAAGTCTTGCCAAGAAGAGGGTATGTTATGGATGCAATGAGAGGGGATATATTAGTGTTACATGAACTATTGCTACAGGTGATGGTGGCTCTGACCTAGACCGATCAGACTGGTTCCCCAAACTAGTCAAACCAGTTAGGACCAAGGCAGTCTCTCCTCACTGCAGTAAGAAGAAGGAACTCACCTCTTCAACCAACATGCCCAGAAGCAAGCATAGGTAAGAAAAGCAAGAAGATACAATTAGGAACAAAAATCGTATTTGCTACACTTGCCAACAAAAGGGTCACATGGGTAAGGATTGTACAAATGGTAACACTTTCAAGTCAAACCTTGTCCATTACAATTTTAGTAAACTTAGGAATCACAAAGTTGGTACTTATGCTATAAGAGTGACTGGTTCACCTTGAACTAGCATAAGGGCCATTTGGGTTCCTAAGCATCTTGTGGCTAACCTTGATCGACCCAATAAGGTTTGGGTACTAGAGAATGCTTGCTGAACTTGGAGGACAGTCGGTATGCATTGGACACTTGGCTAAGATAAAGGAAATCAAAGATGTATCAAATGGCCAAGTGAAAAGCTTTCATGTTAAATTTACATAACCAATGTCATCCCAGTAACTAGTGCTTAATGTCATGCCTTAGTCACTCTCATCTTCTTGTGAACATTTGTGTGTTACAACTTACAATCAATGAGCTAGTAAAACTCATGAAAGTGACTTTGACACATTTATGAAATTTATTCTCTCATACCATATGATGGTTTTAATGGCTCTCTGGGAGAGCATATGTCTTGTCCTCATGCAGAAATCTATACAATGACTGATTCTTTAATTCTTGGAGCAAGACATAATCAAGGTCATCAGACCAGCCAATTCCTAGCTAGGCCACTCTGACTGGTTTAACTAATCGGTCGGCCTTGAGCAGAAAAAACCCAAGCTAGCGGAACTTCTAACCCAAGGATGGAACTTCAGATAACCACCGGAAGTTTCAGCAAACTTCTGGCGGAGGGTGCTCAGGAAGTTGGATTTATTTTCATCAGAACTTCCGACTCACCATAGGAACTTTTGACAAACTGCTCAAACCTCGACTTAGGTAATGATGACCATGCATTGTTGGTAATAAAAATCTTTGGCACAGTTTCACTTGATAAAAACTATCTATGTGCCTTGACCAAGATTGTGAATAATCTCCTCTATGTCTGTCAAAGGATTCAAATATCTCTTGCACTAATTGAGGGGGAGCTTATTCAAATGCTTGTGTCACTTGTGGGACTAACAATTTCTTCTAGTGATCTTGTAGTCTCGTATACTTGTGCACTTTATGCTATCTCATATTTTCATGCTATGGCTAAGAAAAATCCAATGAGAGCTAGCATCATGGCTAAAATTAAATATTCACAAGAATGGATGGCTAAAGCAAAAGGTATGCTCTCATGTACTCTTATTTCTACCTTTATGCATCTAGGCCTTTTTCTCAACCTAGTGTGTGCACTTGCATGTAATCATTTCAAGTTATCCTTTGTGTACCACTTTTAGATACTTAGTTCATACCTTCCTTAAAATTGACCTTGTGTCATGTGCTTTCATCTAGTGTAAGGTATGAGCTAAATATACTAAAATTGATTATTGACTTGAATTGGTTGCATGATCTTTGTGGCATAGGATAGAATTTTGGAAAACTCAACTAGCATGTATAGGAAGTGTGATTATTTTGAAAATATTTGGCTCTTGGTTTCTGTGACTCAATTGACCTACTTGTGACTATTATTTACTTTGATTGATTGATGGCTAGTCACAAGTGGTGAGATTTTATCAAGTCTATAAATCTTTCTCTATGTCTCACATCTCTCTTGGAAGAATCAAGAAGTGATGGCATACTTGGATTATCAAAAACTTCTTCTAAGACACGTCAACTTTGGACCAGTATCTATCTAAAATTTTATGTCCAATCTTGTGAGAAAGAGTGGGACCAAGATCTCTCAAAGCTCAACCCTTCTTTGGCTTCCTGGTGGAAACCAGTCTGACCGGTTACCTAGACCGGTTTGACTGGTTGACCCCAGGAGTTATCACTTTTACCCTCCTTCGAGGTTTTAACTGTAAAATTTTATCCTCACATACCCTTTCACCACTAACACCTTCTCCTTTTACCCGTGCTCTCTCTCCTGAGCGCCCCTTCACCGACCTCTCTTTCCTCTTGGAGATTTGAGGAATCAACTAAGAATTGCTCGCCCCTTTGAAGGATTCAAGTCTCCCAAGGCAGCCTAACTGGTTCCCCAACCGGTTATTTGGATATCCCTTGAGTTCTTCTCTCTAAAGGTATTCAAACCTCGTTCTTTCCTGATCTATCAACTCCATGAGTAGATTTGAAATTCCTTTGGTGAATCATGTCCTGGCAACCCTTAGAAGCTATTCCTAGAATATCTCTCAAATCCGTTGGCTACATTGTTAGGATTCACATTTTAGGGTTGGACTGGCAAGACCGGTTGGACCGGTCAGGCAGACCGGTCTGCATAGTCAAACCCTAAATCGTGTTTTTCATGTGTATGTTCAACTTATCTGCATAGGAATGCCTCTAGAACTTAAATTTACACTTCTTAGTTGATCTGGCTGCTAAGGATTGGTGATTAGAGCCATTGGCTCATTTCTGGATGCAACCGGTCTGACCGGTTGCTCAAGCCGGTCTAACCGCTTTGGCCAAAAAATGCCCCAATTGTTCTGGTTCATGACTCTTTCAACCATTTATCCATCCAATCTTTTTTATTGTGTCTTATGCAATCTTTGTCATATATTTGTGACTCAGGATAAGCAGCTATGCCTAAGGGACCTCATGCTAAAAGAGTCAAAAGAGAAGAGAAGAGGAACCGGTTGTCAATGGAAACAGTTCTAGATCTTTGAGGCTGAGAGGATAGAAAAGGGCCCCTGTTGATGATGAGATTGAAGAAATTGAGGAAAGTGAGAGGGAGGCAAGTAGTGATGACAGTGAGGAAGAGAAATATATTGTCAAACACCACCATGATAGGGATCCAGCTAGTAGTGATGACGATGGTGATGGCAATGATGGTGGAAATGGGAATAATGATGATGATGGAGAGGATCAGGAGGAGGAGGATGTGGGTGAAATAGATATGCCCACTATTCATAGGGTAGCCTATCCCATTCATAGAGGGCCTACTAATTATTTTGGGGATGGTATGACCGAGATAGCAAAGAAGCTAAGGAGGGAGGATCCCTATAGTGTGTCTAGGACTGCTCATGATTATAGATTTTGGAATTCTTTTCAGCAGGACTTCTATACCACAATTATTCTAAAGAACTCTAAGATCACTCATGAGGCACAGTTGGTAGATTGGGATTATATGAGCAAGAAAAATTACCCAATCTTCAATGAAACCATAGAAGCTTGTGCAAACAAAAGAATCAAACATCTCATGGGTTTCAAGCATAGTTGGAATAGGGAGATCATTACACAGTTCTATGCCACTGTCTACTTTGGATATGTTGCAAATGAGCGGGCTATGTTTTGGATGACAAAGGGTGAGAAGTACCATATTACTTATCCTGCTTTTGCATCAATGTTCAAAGTTGGAGATGATGATGCTCATCCTAAGCTCCATGATGAGGGTGTTCTTGAGACATTAAAGATGCACTTCATGTATCCCAAGAACAAGAGAGAAGATTGGGGGAAGGTAAAGAGCCTATACACCTTTTATACTATCCTAAACCAGCTGCTTAGAAAGACCCTCACTCCTAGAGATGGAAATCCCTCAGATATCACTCTCTTCGAAAGGAACTTGATGGTGGCTTTGAAACCAGGTGAGCCTCAATTCAGTGTGGGTGACTTTATTTGGCAAGAATGGAAGAATTTATCAGAAAATCCTCAGAATATTTGCAGCTATGGTCCCTAGATTATGTAAATGATTGAGAAGGTGGCAAAGGCAAAATTCCCTAGTGATGTGCAGCACAAGCCATTGAGACCTCCTTTGAGTAAGACTCCTAGGATTCCATCTCCTCCACTAGAGGAACCTGAAATACAATAACAAGGGGCACAAGGGCTTGAGCAACAGCAGGATCATCAGCCAGCTGGTGCCCAGGCAGGGACCGGTCTGATTGGTTCTCCTGACCGGTCCAACCGGTTGGCACCTGGGCAGCGTAGCCACTCGCAATGGCAGCATGAGAAGCCCTCCTCTCCTATGAAAAAGTTCATAAACTTTCTGGTGGGCATGTGTAAAAATCAGAGAGACATTGAGGTAGAACAACGAAGGCAATGGAGAGGTACTAAGAAAGAAAGAGATTCAATTAAGATGATGCATAACCATATGAATCTTCAGCCTCCTCACTCTCCTATTTCTCCATCACCTCTAGAAGTTGAAATCCCATCAGTTCAGGCAAGAATTGGAGAATACATGACATCCGGATACTTTGATCAGTAAGGCAGCATGTTCTATCCGGATGTGGGAGGTTCATCCTCAGCTCCTCCACCTTCTCAGCATCACACAGCAGAAGGATTAGAGGCTTTTGTCACAGATCAGAGTCTGAGTGCTCATGGAGGTGTCTATCCATGTTATCGGGGATCCACCTTTGGTCCATTTGCAGTAGCTTCATCTTCAGCACCTCCTACAGACACAGTTGGGTATGCAGCACAGGCTATCTTTAGTGCTCCTCCTCCTCCTCCTCCTCCTCCTCATTCATCGGCCCAATGACTTCGTTGGCCTGAGGACTCGCCTGAGGATCAGTGACTACAGCTACATCTTCTCCAGGCCCTTTAATGGACGCTTGATGACAAAGGGGGTGAAGAAATGGATTAAAGCTTTATCTTTAGAGGATTAAAAGTGCATCTAGGTCCCTAAGTGAGTTTTGGTGAATTGATGACAAAACCATTAAAGGACTAACTTGTTTGTTTAAGATTACAAGTAGGATTTTATTCTAATATTTATGATATGATATCGTCTCTTAAGATAAATGTGTATTATATGGCTCACAACAAAGAAAAGAAAGCAAGGTGTGATCCCATGATGAAAGTGTATGATCAATGACAAGCAAAGGTGAAGTAAAACTTGGGGATATGCTTGATCTATTAGTCTCCAAATCATGTGATAGCTTGATTGACAAGTAAAAGGATCATCAAGAAAAGAATAGTGACATTCACAAATGGATATTGCAAGACTTCATGAGTATATGAGAAAAAGACATAAGTTTATGTGCTACATATTGGTCTTGCTATTGGAAGCTCACAAATCATGAGATATTCTTTATCAATCAAGAACAAGCATTTGAAGAGAATTTCAAATGAGATTTCATTATTGATGTCAAAGCAAAGCTAAACTCAGAGTGGCAAGAATAGGTGAAAAAATTAAGCGAGATACTAGAGCAAGGGACTAAGCAAGCTTTGAACAAGCGACAGCTTGGGCCATGTGCATTTTGCTAAGGTGAAGTGGCTAGTATCTGGGGGGGGAGGGTTTTGAAGTATTATATCTAGGCCTTACCGAGGGAAGTAATGCAATGCATTCAATCTATTGTAATTGGTAAAATGGAGTGACTAAAGGATTCAAGTATATCTTATCTTGAACAAGGGAGAATCCTAAGTCACTAGCTCAAGATGGATGTTCTCAAGATGATAGCTATGTTAAGAGCCCTCAAATGACTATTGATCGAACTATGGCATAGATGATGACTTTCAAGCTCAAGTGGAGGATATAGAGTTTATATTTATTCTTGAGTATAGGTATGTGGTACTATCAAGAGGGATGCAACATTAGCTAAGTGACAACATCAAAAGTACTCTTAGATCACCTATGTGAGTGTCGGTGTTTTAGACCGGCAACCCGCCTAGGTGGTACCCTAGGTGGTCTTTTGTGCGGCGGGTGTCGTCGAGAATCAAGGAGTCGATGATCACGCAAGGAACACGATTTAGACAGGTTCGGGCTGCTAGATCGCATAATACCATACATCCTGTGTGTTGGTTGTATTGAACTTCTTTGTCGTTGTCTAGAGGGGGTCCCTGCCCACCCTTATATAGTCGGGGGAGCAGGGTTATAGGGTGGAGTCCTAGTCGAACACGGTTATAGAGTTCTACTCCAAATCGGTAGAGTAGTTTCCTTGTGCATTCTGACTAGTCTTCAGGAGTCTGTGCAGGCTTAA
Source organism: Setaria italica (assembly GCF_000263155.2). NCBI lineage: Eukaryota > Viridiplantae > Streptophyta > Magnoliopsida > Poales > Poaceae > Setaria > Setaria italica. Next base: position 13,128,262 of record NC_028450.1, on the reverse strand, counting down.
TTACCCTGCGGTGTAGCCTCCATGTCCTGATCATGTCCGAGTACATCCCTGAGTGGGCCGTACAAGGCCTACTCGTGGGCCCGGGGATGTATGCCCGACAAGCTCCCGAGTACTTTGTAGTCGAGAGGAACAGCTCTGAGTACTTGAGGACGCCACCCGAGTTCCCCTTGGTGCTGAGTTCTAGACGCGTCCAATCCCTCGAGTACTGGTGCTGTTGCATGACTGGAAGGTACTCCCAGTAGTCCCTGATGTTTGCTTCGAGTAACTTTCACCTTGAAACTTTTTTTATATAGTAGTGCGATGACAATCGCACTCCATATGGAGTAGCCCCCAAACCTTAGGTTGAATCGAAGAATCAGGCTGAGGGTCAAATTTGTGATTTCACTCTGACTTATGTAGTCTTCAGAAAAAATAAAACTTTATCCAACGGGTACAGTATACGCAGCCCCCGAGCACTTGGGCGATTACTTGTAGTCGATGAACAGGTCAGACTTTTGGCCAAAGTATCCGTTGGAAATTATGGTAGTAAACTGATTTATATCTGACCGTTGCTTGATTGACGCTTGGAATCTGGAGATGTTGCTGATATAATAGCGGGGCCCAGCGGTGATTAGCGGTACGTCATTTTTAGCAGATCTGTAATTTGTGCCCCTTTCCTGTGCATCCAATGCCGCCACTCTTCCCTACGCCGCCGCCACCATTGTTGCTCTTGCCTGGCCTCTGAGAGAGAGAGATCTATTGCAGCTCCTTCCCTCCATCTTTCTAGGGATCGACTGATGCGCGTCAAGAAGATGGGGAAGAAACCCGAGAAGACCTGGGGGAAGCCGCGGCAACTAGTAAGTTGAGATCTAGATCCAAGAAGGGCAAAGAGCTTACGCTGCCGGCGCCAAAGTGTGGCCCAATAAATCAGACTCCACCGTCGCCCCCTGGGATCACCTGGTAGCACTCCGTGATGAAGGAGCCTGCGATCCAGGCTTTGGTCGACGTGAAGCTTCTTCAACCAAAGGTTGAACTTGAGTGGAGGCTTGCATATGGGAATGCATGGCAGTTTGAAGAGCACCCAAAGGAGACAGTCATGCTTGCTCATTTCGTCGAGAGAGGGCTAGCGGTGCCCACTTCCGACTTCTTCAGAGGCATTCTTGGGTACTACAACCTTTAGTTAGTTCACTTGAATCCGAATGGTGTGCTTCATATGGCTATCTTTGTACACTTGTGTAAAGTGTACCTGGGTGTTCTGCCTAGTCTTGATCTTTTTAGGAAGTTGTTTTGCTGTAAACCGCAACCTAGTATGACTTGGATAGAGGTGTTTGGAGGGGTTGGGTTTCAGCTGAGGAACTCGAGTGCTTATCTTGAGTATGACCTGTCCGACTCCCATGGCGACTGGAAGAAGAGATGGTTTTATATTGGTAATCATGATCCTGTCTTGCCAGTAGTCACCGACCATGCTTCAAAGCATGCGGACAATTGGGTGAGCGAGCCCGAGGACACCCCTGAGATTACTGACCTGCTGACTCAGATTGCCGAGTTGAGGTCTTTGGGTTTAACTGGCATCAATGTGACGGCCAGTTTTCTCAAGTGGAGAGTTCAGCCCTTGCAACAACGAGCTCACTCAGGCTCCGAGTACTTGAATTTTGATGACCTATCACAAATGTCCCTTGAAGACGTATCTGATGATGATGTGGAGGCATTGTTGGGCAAGTTATTCAAGAACTATCAAGGGGTACCAGTACTTCCGGGAGTTCTTCATTAGTTTGATGGTTGGTATGGACCAACAAAGGTATGTTCCTTCCTTTGCTTAATTTGGGTAGTCGAGGGCATAGTAACACTTTTTCGAGTAACAATTGTTGGCTTGCAGTCCTGGGTGCTTTCCGGCTTCTTGCCATCATCTGAGGGCAGAGAGATTGCTGTGGTTGACACTGACGATGCTCCTTCTCCTCCTGCTAAGAAACAGCGAGTAGTGCAAAAAAAGGCTGCTGCTAAGCCTATTTCATCTTCGTCGAGTTTGACCCCCGAGGGGTCACATAGTACCAAGGTACTTAGTCGTGTGTTGTATTCGAGTACTTTTTGGAAAGTCATTATTTTGCGGAACACTAATGATATTAGTCGGATGGAAAGGCCGATGACTTGACCATCGGCGGTGATGAGGCTACTTTTGATGAAGCAGTCGCAATTGCCAAAGACGCCATTATCAGTGTCGCGGCTGTTGAAGAGCTGCCTGTGGGGGTGCCACTTTTGAACTTAGAAACAACAGCCTCTGAGTAGGTAGCGTCGGCGTCGGTAGCCCCCGAGTCAGTAGCCCCCATTTAGGCAGCGTGTGCGCCGGCAGCCCTTGAGTTGGTAGCCCCCGAGCAGGTTACTGAGTCATCAGTTACGTCTTCTAAGCTGGCAGATGCCGTGAAGACACCGGTGGTGGCTGCTGGTGCCTTGTTGTCTGATGTTATCACCAATGGTGAGTACTCGATCAATTCTGGTAGTCGTGCGTACGTAGTCTCAACCTTGGTTCCTTCAGGACTCGACGAAGGAGTGGAGATCGTTCCTCCCATGGCCCCTATAGTGCCGAGTATCCAACCAGCGGTAGCCGAGAAGAAACGTGTTCGATTGCCGCCGTGATCATCCCGGTGAGTTTTTATGTAATCTTTTCTTTTGATTGTTTTTGAACTCTGAAAAACAGATGATGATCTCATGTTTTGATCCAGGGATGCTGAAGATACTATTCCTGTGGAGACAGGGGTGGAGGCTGGTCTACTGACTACGCTCTCTGGCCCCTTAGTCGATTTCTCAATGGATGATGCACCTGAGGTTGAAGACACAAGTCCTCTTGGTGCCACTATATCCATGCTGCAAGAGGTCATCCGCTTAGTGGAGGGCCCATCAGTTCCCTTGAGTTCTAGAGGTGTGCCGTCTTCAACGACTGCTGGTGGCACCTTGGCTTTGGTTGATGCAACTGAAGTGGGTGAAGTCGGCGCATCGGGTATGTTGCTGGAGTATGAACGCTTTTGAAGGGGAATTCCTTTGTATCCAATAATTACCCATGAGTTTTTATTGTCAAGGGCTGTTGTGGGTGAAAATCCGGAGCCTCAAGTTGCTAAGAATACTGGGAGTCCAGTACTCGAGCTGCCATCAGAGTCGAAGTTTCGAAGAGCTATCCAAAGCTTTCAGGTGTGTATGAGCTATTTTCTTTGACTAATTGTGTTTTGACAAGTCTTGACAACTTGTTTTGTGTTGCTTGCAGGACCTATATGACAGAGCCCAAAGAAATACTCTGGCTCTCCAGGAGCGCAGTGAAACCATGCAACGGGTGGCGCAATTGGAGCAAGAATGTAGCCGCCTTACAGAGTCCTTGAGAGTTCATGAGGAGGCTACAAAGTCTTTTGCAGTTGAGCGGAATGATCATGAAGTCCTCCAGGAGCGATTGGAGAATCGCTATAAATCTTTGAATAGGAAATATCAGGGTGAGTACTCATAATCTTTTGAGTATGTTTCACTATAGTGGTAGATTCTGATATGTGATGCTTGGTGCAGAGCTCAAGAGAAAAGAGGCTGCTGCGAGCAACCAACTACTTGATTGGAGAAACGCTCATGACCGGGTAGCTGATGAGGCTGCCCATCTCAGGGTGTCACTGGCTGAGGCTTAGGCTGCCTATGAGCATGAGAGGAGCAGGAAGAACCAACATGGAGTAATGCTTGCTATCGCAATGGTGGCGTGTAGGGATCATGGTATAAATATAGGCACACTTTAAAGTGAGCTCCAAGAGTTGACTAGTGCCGCCCAGGATGCAGTAAACGCCCTTGCTCCACTCGAAGGCTTAGCAATGCTGAGCCATGCTAATTAGTCAAGAGACTAAGATCTGTCCCAGGTAGAATTGCTGGACTTTGTAAGATTGTCTGCAAGCAAGTCCTTGCAGTAGTCAAATCATATTACCCTAGGGCAGACTTGTCGGCGGCTGGTGATGAGGTTGCTCGGAATTGCACGAAAGATGCTTATGCGCAGTATCTTGAGGAGGCTGAACCTATTGCCGCAAACATGACCGAGTTTCTATCTTTGGAGGAGTCATAGTTCGAGTTGTAGTTTTGTCGAGTACTTTTGGGTGTACTTCAAACAATTCTCTATTAAATATTTTATTGCGAAGTCCGGATTTTGATTGTGATCAATGGTTTTGGCTGACTTTGTAGTCAGAAAATGCTTGAGTAGTCATAGCATCCGGTGTAGTCTTTAATTATTGGTGTTGTTGTTGACTACTCTAACCTTTTATTACTTTGTACTTTGAGAGGATGCATGGGCGAACTGTTCACTTTTGTCCGTTGTGGTTGAGTGCTTTCACGTGAGTGGAATAAAAAAAGCATCTGTCTGACCCTTGTCAGCATTTCAGGCTAGTCATCACAAACGAGCAGTCAGTAACTTCTGAGTAGTTGGTGGTTGTGGCCTTTGGCTATAAATAGGCCCCTGGGCGCTCAACCAAGGTCATGCTTCTTCGGTGTAGCGATGGATTGCTTTAGGTTGCTGTTGTTTGATAGTAGAAAGCTTTCAATGAGTGCCCCGATGCTAGAAGATTCCTCACAGATTAGATCCACTTTCCCTCCACATACTCTTGCGCTCGCAGGGATAGCCGCGATGCTAAAAGAATCCTCGTAGGATGGTTTGCCGCCTAGCTCATCTTGCAGCTCGTGATCCAGCCGAGTTCATGCTGGAACTTGTGAGTGATGTGTGATGAGTGCCACGGTATTTATCTGGCTCTCTGATCAGAGGTAGAGGTGTAGCATGCAGTGTGGATCTGTGCACTGAAGCTATCAAGGGAGCAGCTCAGGTAGTGCACTCCATCGTCTTGGTATTTTTCTCCCTTACGCTGTGTTGGGGATTCATCATTGCCGCCGTCGAGGGAGCGGCGGTGAAATTGTTCCTGGGGTTGTTAGGGAGGAGGACCAGGATATGGCTCCATATTGCGTAGCTTCCTCGTGTGCAGGTCCTGCCTTTTGACACTGCTTGCACCTTGGTGATCTAGTAGTTGCCAGGCCTGTGTGTCCTTGTGATACAGTAAAAGCCTGGGACTTCTGTGCAGACTACCATTAGGCAGTTGCTTGTAGTCGTTATTGTGTCATTGTGTTGTATTTTGTATATCCTGATTTCATTAAGTAGTCAGATGTAACACTGAAGTTTTTTGAATGCGAAGTATGCAATCTTGAGTACTCCTTGTCTGATGGTTGCGTCAATCTTGTGCCTTTTAGCAAATGATAGTGCTGTAGTCATAGCTAAGTGAAATGATTTGAGTCATGGCTTTGAGAGACTGCTTGGTTTTGTAGAGACGAGTTTGGTGAAAAATTTATGAAATACTTGAGCTAAGAAGCACGAGTGGCTGAGTAGCCAATGAGTTGCGGTAACTCAGAAACTTGATGGAATCAAGTCAAACGGAATGCTTGAGACTCGGAGAGCTAGAGAGCTCGAGTGGCTATGGATAGCCGACGAGTTGTGATAACTCGAAGAGACTTGATGGAATCAAGTCAAACGGAGCACTAAGGCTCGGAGAGCTAGAGAGCTCGAGTGGCTGTGGATAGCCAAACAGAGGCAAAGATGGGAGTTTTGCCAAAGAACTTTGTTGTTTTTAATTAACTAGCTGAAAGCCCGAGTGTATATCTTGTAGTTTGCTATGGGTAGCGACACAGGTGTTCTATATTCCAAGAGGTTGGTATTTCTTCTCCTAAGAGGTCTTGTAGTCGATACGATCCAGGCCCTGTGACCTTGGATATGATATAGGGACCTTCCCATGGCGAGTTGAGCTTGTGCAGCCCTGATGTGTCTTGGATGCGTTTAAGGACCATGTCTCTCAAGTTGAAGGAACGCTCTTTGGCATTGCGGTCATGGTAGCATCATAGTCCATTGAGATATCTAGCTGACTAAATTAGTGCTGCACATCTTGTTTCTTTCAAACTATCGAGGTCCAGGCATCTTATTTCTCCTACTACTCCTTCGTCATATTGTTCGAGTGCAGGAGACTGCCACATGATGTCTGCAGGGAGGATGGCCTCTGACCCATATATGAGGAAGTAGGGAGAGTGCCCGGTAGAATTCCAAGGTTGAGTACGTAGTCCCCAAAGAAGATTGGGTAGTTCCTTGAGCCATTTGCCTCCTTTTGTGTTGCCGATGTCGTGCAACCTTTTCTTAAGAGCTTTGAGTAACATGCCGTTGGCACGTTTGACTTTGCCGTTGGCCCTTGGATGAGCGACAGAGACGTATCGTATGTCAATTCCGTTGTTCTCACAGTATTCCCAGAAGTCGTGATTGTTGAAGTTGGATCCCAGGTCGGTGATGATCCTGTTGGGGAAGTCGTAGTGATGTACAATTTTGTCTAGGAAGTTGAGGACTCAGTCTGTCGTGGGGCAAGTAACAAGTTTGACTTCAATCCATTTGGTGAATTTGTCGATGGCTACGAGTACTCAATTGAACCCTCCTGGCATAGTTGGTAGTAGTCCTATCATATCAAGCCCCCAGCAAGCGAAAGGCCATGTTGGAGGTATCGTTATGAGCTTGTAGGTGGGGACATGCTGTTGCTTAGTGAAGAACTAACAGCCTTGGCATCTACGGACTAGTTATTTTGTATCGGCCAGTGCCACGGGCCAGTGAAAACCTGCTCTGAAGGCTTTGCCAACCATTGTTCGCAAAGACGCGTGGTTACCATAGATTCCATTGTGTATTTCTTCTAAGATTGCTTGATCTTCTTCTCGAGTAACGCATTTCATCAATATCCCTAAAGATGCGCTTCTTTTGTAAAGTTTGTCGCCGACTAGAACATAATTCTTTCCTCGTCGTGAGACTTGTTTGGCTTGGTTTTTGTCAGATGGTAGCTTCTGTTCTTTGATGTAGTCGATGAACGGAGATCTCCAGTCAACATCAATCATCATGACCTCACGGTTGGGATTTGGAGGTTTGGTATTGGTAGTTGCTGGAGTAACTTGTTCTGGTATGGAGGGTTTGTGAAGCTCGTGTACGAAAATCCCTGCTGGAACTTCTGCGCGTGTTGAGCCCATTTTTTATAACACATCAGCGGCTACGTTGTTGTCGCGGATGACATGATGGAATTCTAGGCCTGAAAACTTATTTTCTAACTTGCGGACTTCCTTATAGTAGGCATCCATGTTTTCCTTATTGCGATCCCAATCATTATTGACTTGGTTAATGACGACTAGTGAGTCCCCATATACCAGTAGTCGTTTGATTCCGAGTGATATTGCGAGATAAAGACCATGTAGTAGTGCCTCGTACTCAGCTTTGTTGTTTGAAACTTCTCAAAAAATTTGGAGAACGTATTTGAGTTGTTCACCTTTTTGGGGAAATCAAGAGTACTCCTGCGCCGGCTCCTTCAAGCTTGAGGGAACTGTCGAAGTACATGACCTAGTGTTCTAACCTTTCGACTGGTGTTGGTACTTGATTTTCCTTCCATTCAGCCATGAAGTCGACCAGAGCTTGGGATTTGATAGTTGTTCTGGGTTTGAAGTCCAGAGATAGGGCTACGAGTTCAACCACCCATTTGGAGATTCTTCCCGTTGCATCCCTATTCTGAAGGATTTCACCAAGCGAGAAGTCGGTGATGACGGATATGGTGTGTTCTTGAAAGTAATGGCGCAGCTTCCACGAGGTAAGCAGGATTGCGTAAAGTAGTTTCTGCACTAGTGGGTATTGAGTTTTGGAGTCCGAGAGTACTTCACTGACGAAGTAGATAGGCCTCTAGACTTTGTAGATATGGCCTGGTTCAGATTTTTCGACTACTATAGCTGTGGTGACGACATGAATGGTGACTACTATAGGAGCAAGTCTTCATCTGGAGATGGAGCCATGAGGATTGGTGGTTTCGACAAGAAGTCCTTGAGCTGCGTTAAGGCTCTGTCGGCCTCTTCTGTTCACTAGAACTTGTCCTGTCATTTGAGTAGCTTGAAGAAGGGTAATCCGCATTCTCCAAGTCTTGAGATGAATCGATTAAGGGCTGCCATGCAACCTGTAAGCTTCTGCACATCCTTGATGCCAGCTGAGGCTTGCATATTTGTGATGGCAGGTATTTTTTCCGGGTTGGCCTAAATGCCACGGTGGCTAATGATGAATCCAAGTAATTTTCCGGAAGGTACACCAAAAACGCATTTGGTAGGGTTGAGTTTCCACCGGAATGCTCGTAGACTTGAGAAAGTTTCTTCTAAATTGGCGATGAGATCATCCGGGTCTCTTGTTTTGATGACTACATCATCTACATAAGCTTCTATGCTGCGGTGTAGTTATTTCTCGAAACACATCTGGATGGTGCGTTGATAGGTTGCCCCTGCATTTTTTAGTCCAAAAGACATTGTTTTGTAGCAAAATGCACCAAACGGGGTGATGAAGCTGTTTTGGCTTGATCTTCTTCTTTGAGGGCTATTTGGTGATAGCCTGAGTAGTAATCGAGAAAACAGAGCAAAGCGCACCCAGCTGTGGAGTCAATTACTTGGTCGATCCCGGGTAGTCCAAAGGGATCCTTTGGGCAATGTTTATTGAGATCTGTGTAGTCGACGCACATCCTCCACTCATTATTTTTTTTTCGAACGAGTACAGGGTTAGCTAGCCAATCAAGATGGAAGACTTCTTTGATAAACCCTGCCGCGAGTAATTTGGCTAGCTCTTATCTGATTGTATCTCTTCTGTCCTGAGCGAACCTTCGTAATCGTTGTCTTTTTGGGATGGCTTTAGGGTCGACGTTTAATGAGTGCTCAATCAGCTCCTTGGGCACACTAGGCATGTCAGCTGGCTTCCAAGCATAGATGTGATGGTTAGCCCGAAGAAAGTTGACGAGCACGCTTTCCTATTTAGGACTTAGCCCTGTTCCAATCAGGGCTGTCTTGGATGAGTCCCCAGTCTAAGATCGATGGTTTTGAAGTCGTTCTCGCTTGCTGGTTTTACTTTCGATGAACCTGACATGTTTTCAGGGATTTCGAGTTCTGTGGGATTGAGTTTCTTTGAAGCTGAGAAGACTTGTTGCATGGGGCTGGGTGCTAGAGAAGTTGAAGTTGCTGCGATTTCTACAGCTTCGGTGTCACACTCATATGATCGCCTTAGGTCTCCTTGTAGCGTTAACTCGCCTTTAGGTCCTGACATCTTGAGTGCCAGGTAAACGTAGTGTGGTATTGCCATAAACTTGGCCAAGGCTGGCCTCCCGAGTATGGCATGGTAAGAGGTTTCGAAGTCGGCGACTTCGAACCTGATGTACTCGATTCGGTAATGTTCCTTGGTGCCGAAAGTTATTGGTAGGATAACTTGACCTAGCGGTATGGCTGCATTTCCGGAGACAATCCCATAAAACGGTCAGTCCATTGGAGTGAGCATGTATGTGATGTCGAGGCACATTTTCCTTAGTGTTTTGGCGAAAATGACGTTGAGTCCGCTTCCACTATCAATGAGTACTTTGGTCAATCTTGAGCCTGCAACGACAGGGTCGAGTACTAGAGGGAATCAGCCTGGTTCTGAAAAACTTATCCATTGATCCTTTCTGCCGAAAGTTATGGGTACCTCAGACCATTTGAGCGGTGTGGGAGCGGCTAGCTTGATAGCCATAATTTCTCTGAGTACTAGCTTGTTGGACTACTTGTACACGGTACCCGGGATTTCGCCAAAAATGACGTTAATTGTTTTAGAGGCGGTCTGGAATTCTCCTTCACCTTGTTCACCTTTATTGATTTTGCCTTCACACTTGTCTTTTTTTGACCAAAGTCTTCGGGAGGTGGTGGTGCGGGTAGGTCTTGCATTACTCGGCGCATGCTGTAGCAATCTATCGCCGAGTGTTTGCTGTTTGGATGCCATGGGCATTATTTCTTAAGTAACTCGGTGAAGGTGGGCCCTTCGTCACGTTTGCAGGATCCTTTCTTTCCTGAGTTGGTCATAGTAGCAACTCTGTTATCAGGTTTGCGCTTGCGGTTCGGATTACCTGAGTAGTTGTTTCGAGTATTAGTATTTTGGTTTCTATCTTGTTCGTGACTGTTGTTATTGTTGTCGCAATTGCGGTTGCGATGGGAGCCGAATCGCTCATGCTCTTTATCTTCTTCGTCTATCCATTGTTGTACCATGATGTTGAGATCTTTGATGGTGACTGGACGATGTCTACCAAAGTCTTGGTATGTTCGACGATCGTAGAGGCCATTTTGAAAGCACTCAATGACGTCTGTTTCTAAGATGTCGACTATTGTACCTTTCTTTTTGAAGAAACGGTGTAGATAGTCACGGAGTGTCTCGCCTTCTTTCTGTTTAACTTGGCTTAGATCAATTTTATTGCCTGGTCGGGACATGGAGCCCGCGTAATTATTAGTAAAAGCTTTTGTCAAATCTTCCCAAGAGTCAATGGTTCTAGGATTGAGTGACTCAAGCCATGTTAATGGCGCGGGTTCCATGCATATGGGAAAAAGAATGACCTTTGTATCATCATTGCCTCCGGCTGCTTGAACTGCCAGTCAGTAGCACCGTAGCCATTGAACTGGGTCTTGCTTGCCATCGTACTTGGTGATCCCTGCTGGCTTGAACTTCTCAGGTAATCTAGTCCTCATTACCCATGCGGTGAAGGCAGGAAAATGGTTATTGTTATCGACTTCGCATTCGCATTCGTGGCGACTATTGATTATTTCCCTTAGATCACTAAAAATTAATGCTTCACGATCCTTTATGCAGTGGTGAGGGCTTTTTACGGAATTGGTGCAGCTGGAATCTCCAGCATCCTTATTTCATCTTGAGGCCTCGCGTTCATCTTTATTTTGTCCCTAGCTATGTTGACTTGGCTGGTTGACTACTTCGTTGCTTTTTCTTTGAGCCTCACAATGGCCACCGTGGACCGCGATGTCTCTGCTGCCGTTTTGGACCAAGTTGCGAGGAATAGATGGGAATGGGGATTCTTTATCGAGTAGTTTGTAAGCTTGCTCTGCGAGTTGTGCGATTAACCCGTTGCCCCGCTGCACGAGTTGAGTTGTTAATTCGTTGTCTCTGTCATAAGGTATGAGAGTTGATATAAGATTGATTGAGGCAATTGCTGCAAGTGGAGTGTTGTGTTCTCGAGCTTGCACTGTGTCGAATGCTCTTTCGAGGTTCATGATAGGGATGTTTGTAGCTAGTAGTCGGCGACGATCTGCTCGGACAGCATTGCGTTCTCTTCGTTGATTCCTTTGTTCAGAGGTTTCATCTTGTGCGGCGTTAGCTGATGACTCGTCGTCCGAAATATTATCGGGATGTATAACTTGTCGAGGGGTTCTCTGAAAACTAGTACCCACGTCATTGTTTCGTGGTGTGATGACAAAGATTTCCCTGTCCGGGTAGTATTTTCCAGAGCTTGACGTTGCAATCTCTGTGGTGCTTCTTTCGTTGTAGGTTGAAGTGAGTGGAGTATCTTCTTGATACAGGAGGTTGTCTATGTGAGCGACAAGGCATGACTCGTAATCTTGAGCCAAGAAAGATGGCTTCATTCCAGGCCAATAAATGAATCTTCCTTGTGGAGTTGAAGTAGTTACCAAACATTGAGCTGGACCTGATAAAGGAAACTCTTGGACGTAGTCCGAGTCGTAGTCATAGTCTTTGACTGACTCGAGTTCGGATTGGTTTCGGGTAAGGAAACTTTGGTGGACTACGGTTGCATTGCGGAGTCCGTGCGGGAATCGACTCCGACTTGAAATCGACCTGCGGGGTAACTTGGGCTTCAGCCTGTGCGGACTAGTCCGAGTTGAGGTCAAGTCCGAGCCATAGTCGAACTCGTTGTTGTTGACGTTGAAATCTTTGTTTTTCTTGGCGAAATTTTCCATTTCTTAATGAAAAAAGCTTTCGCTGAGATGTTCCTTCTCCCGGTCGTTAATGATGCGGCACTGAAATGATCCAGCACCGTCGGCGATGCAAAGCTAGGATCTGAAGACAAAGGTTGCGCCTGCCTCAAAGGTGAAAGCAAGCTTGATGATGACTGGTGCCATCCATCTCGCGCGAAGAAAATCGGCAACAACCCCTAACTGGCGCGCCAGCTGTCGGTGTTTTAGACCGGCAACCCGCCTAGGGGGTACCCTAGGTGGTCTTTTGTGCGGCGGGTGTCGTCGAGAATCAAGGAGTTGATGGTGATGCAAGGAACATGATTTAGACAGGTTCGGGCCACTAGATCGCGTCATACCCTACGTCCTGTGTGTTGGTTGTATTGATGTTCTTTGTTGTTGTCTAGAGGGGGTCCCTGCTCGCCCTTATATAGTAGGGGGAGCAGGGTTACAGGGTGGAGTCCTAGTCGAACACGGTTACAGAGTTCTACTCCAAATCGGTAGAGTAGTTTCCTTGTGCATTTTGACTAGTCTTCAGGAGTTTGTGCAGTCTACGTTACCCTGCGGCGTAGCCTCCATGTCTTGATCACGTCCGAGTGCATACCTGAGTGGGCCGTACAAGGCCTGCTCGTGGGCCCGGGGATGTATGCCCGATAGTGAGATTGGCCTTAAGAAAACCCTTGAATGAGCTAAATGTCCCCACTCAACTAACAATAGTTGTTTCAACCAGTAGATGAACTGTATGTAAGTGTTTGAGTGTTTTGGGGCTAACTCAGCCAAACCGGTCTAACTGGTTTGGCAGACCGGTCTGACCGGTCTAGGGATCAAAGAGCAAACAGCTAACTCAGCCAAACCGGCCTGACCGGTTTGAGGGCAACGGCTAGTTTTTAAAACTAGATCGGTAACCGCTTTGACCTACCCCAACGGCTAGTTTCTGGTTTGTGGGGTTATATATACCCCTTAGCCTCCTCCTTGAGGAGCTACTCGTTCCACACAACTTGAACACCATCTAGTGACCAGAAGAGGTCTTCCCAACCTCTCTTTGTGAGACTTGACTAATTCTTGAGAAATCTTTGAGTTGGGTTGAGAGAGTGATCTCTTGTGAGCATTAGTGAGTTGAAAAGAGTAATCCATAGCTTAAGCACTTGTGGTTCCTGTTGAGAAAGCCTTTGAAGTATTTGTTACTCTTGGAGGTGTGCCTCCTAGACGACTAGGTGTCACCGGCTACCTCCCAAGGTGTGGTGAGCAGCGGCAAGTTTGTGAGGGCTGCGATCTTGCCTCCGCAAGGAAAAAGATCGACTAGTGGAGATGAGAAAAGTGGTTGAAAGAGACCTGGCTTGTTGGAAGGGAGTTGAAATAGACTCGTATTCCAATAGGCTCCTCAACGGAGACGTAGGATTCATTGGGTTGAATCTGAACTTCGGATAAACAAATCCTCGTGTCTTCATTTTGCTTTCCTTCACTTGTTGATTTCTAGCAATTACTTGTGCTTCCACTTCGATCTACTTGGGTGTGCTTGTCTTGTGTGCAGGGACTATTTTTCCTTATTGGAAATCATCTACAGAAGCCACCCTTCAAGTTTTGTTGGTGCTAGAAGTCAAGGACTCGAGCAGCTCTTGAGTATCACCCTGCCTAGACCGGTCTGACCTATCTGGTAAACCGGTATGACCGGTTTAGCCTGGGCAATTCTGCTGAGTGGGTTGAAGTTTTATAAATTGATCATCTCACCTATTCACCCTCCTACCCTCTAAGTGACATATCGGTCCTTTCACCAAACCCATGGCTGTCGGTCAACATGCCCCAGGAATAATTGGCAAAGTGTAGCTCTAGAGGGTAATTTCCATCGAGAGGCGTACACAAATAAGTAGTCAACGCATTGCCCTGGATGCGGAAAACAACCCGAAAAAATTATATAAAATAATTAAAAAAGTGACTTAGCTTGATTCGTGGACGATTGTCGATGAAGCCATGGCGGTCGTCGTGAAGCCGTGACAGTTGTTGATGAAGCCGACTAGTTGGAGTTGATTCCGACTAGTCGTCAACGGTGAGAAGTCTGCCCCGACTAGTTTTCTAGTTGAGACGAGTAGTCAAAGTAGTTGTCGGCGAGTTGATGTAGGCATACGTCAGTGTAGTAGTGCTCGTGTACATCTTCTGTGTATGTTAGGCTACGATCTTGAGGTCTTGTGGAAGCCTTCCATGTGCGTGTTGCACAAATCCTTGAAAATTGCTTTCCATGGAGAGTAGTTAGAGCTGATTATTTTCCTAAATCCGCGCATGACTGTAATAGACCTTTGTCATCTTGGGAATTAAGGCGTGCGTTCCTTGGTCTGCCTAATCTCCCAACTCTAATCGGATTTGCATCTGCCTCGATGAGCCGCATGCAATAGCCGACGGTGGAAACCGACTTGGTCTTCGACTGGAACGAGGAGCGCATCGATTCTATCTCAGCGTAGATTTGTTTGCTCGGAACTCCAACTCGATGACTTGCTTCTTGTCAAGTAGATTATCTTTATGATGAGGTCCTTGAAGCTCGCTTGACGATCTCGACGATCTCCCCTACCTGGCGCGCCGATGTCTATGTTTTATACCCGGCAACCTACCGAGGGTATCCTGAGGTAGTAGATTGTTTGGTGGGGGATCGCGGGACTTGGAACTCAAAGGTAAAAGCGAGGACACAAGATACAGATTTATACAGGTTCGAGCCACCAGAGTAGCATAATACCATACATCCTATTTGGGGTGTTGTATATTGCGCCCTACGCTTGGGTGTTGTTTAGAGTTGAGGACTTGATCCTCTGTTGTGGTTCTATAAGGTCTTCGCCTACCGATTTAGGGACCCTGCCCTTCTTTATATACTCCAAGGGGCGGGATTACTAGTCGGTTACAAGGAGGAGTCCTAGCAGGATTACATGGTATGAATCCTAGTCGGATTACAGAGGAATTTCAGTACGAGTCCGTCTTCTCCCTTCCTTGCGGGTACTGGGAATCTATTCGACGGTTGGTGCATGTAAAAAATTATTAAGCAATAATGTTTGTGCGTGTAAAAAAGTTAAATAAAAATATCAATACATATAAAAATAGCCAACATCAAGAAATGTTGGTAACAATTTTTAAAAAAATATTCATAAATGTCAACAAATAATGATCGATGTTAAAAAATATGGTACATGGGTTTAATATGGTTTCTAAAGATAAGTTGTTTATTGTGCGTTGTTTAGAACACTGTTTAAAATTGACCGTGTTTGAAAATAGGGATCTTAGTTCTTACAAAAATATCATTATTGTTACAAGGGCCCTGCTGCTCTGCTCAAAATCGTCTAGGGAGAAATGGTTTTTGGTAAGCAACTTTGAACGTCATTAGCGGTTTGTTGGCCAAAAATATAAAATTTCACTTTTTGAATAATATAAAGTTTCCATGCAAAATAGACAAAATCATTATTTGGCACCCTGATAGTTGATCTCTTTCTCTCTGAAATTTGTAGCTCATCTTCACACAGTTCAAATTAAATGTGGTGCCGCATTCACTAGTTTAGGCCGAATAACTTGAATCTCAGCTAGATGCCACCTCAACCACTGGCACGTTCTAGGCGACACAACTGACCGGACAGGAAGCATCCACAGTCAGCAACCAGGTAGCATCATGCTATATATGCTTGAATTATTGACATGCAGTATAGAGACGTGAGAATATTAAAAGGAAGGGCAACGCCGAAAGGATCCATGTGCGACCGGCATTTTCTTCAAAATGAACAAAGAATCGTCCTATCAAATTAACCGGGACATGAAACGGAAAGAAAGAAAGAAAAAACAGGAATCGCAAAAGCCTTGATATCAGAAGGCATTTGCTTCTCCGATCAACTAAGGGGATGTTTGAATAGCAGGGGTTAAAGTTTAGCCCTGTCACATCGGATATTCGGATGCTAATTAGGAGGATTAAACATGAGCTAATTATAAAACTAATAGCAGAACCCCTAGTTTAAATCGCGAGACGAATCTATTAAGCTTAATTAATTCATCATTAGTGAATGGTTACTGTAGCATCACATTGTCAAATCATGGACTAATTGAGCTTAATAGATTCGTCTCGCGATTTAGCCTAAGGTTTGTGTAATTAATTTTGTAATTAGCTTATGTTTAATACTCCTAATTAGTATCAAACATCCGACGTAACAGGGACTAAAATTTAGCCATGCCTCCCAAACACCCCTAAGCAAAAATACGACTGCGGTACAATTGGTGGTCAAAAGTTAGGCCTTCAATTCTCACCCATCTGGAACAGAAATAATAGAAGTCCAAATCATCACGTACACAAAAGCATATAGTTCCTGAGAATATAGCAGAAAGGATTTATTCGAATCAAATAATCACAAATACGACATGACGTGGTATGTACTGCTACTTCAAATAAATCAAACCATGTTAAACTTGAAAAGATTCATTGGAGGGTTTATGCGCGACCAGAGATCCAGTAATCAAATGAAGGGTTCTGAATTCCACTTCCAAACCAAAAGCGAATGCAAAGATAGGGGCATAGAAACAAAACCATTGGTCCATTACGCCTCCATATCATTCTTTATCAGTCTGAAACAAACAAACATAAGCCTCAATACTACTAATATATTCCATCCATTTCTTCCCATTTTACAACTCTTTCCTACAGTAATCCAGTTATTTAATTGCAATTCCACCTGGTGAAAAATGTGTATCTAAGGCTAGTCTTATCAAGAGTTTCATGAACATTAAATAGACATCAACAATTTTGCTAACATGGCTGGATTATTATGAAGAGAGAGGAAAGGGAGTTCCATCATATGTGAGAGGAGTTTCATCACCATGAAATCCAGCAGGCACAGTTACCAAGTTTTCAGCCTTGGTAACTATGCCATGAAACTGTGCACTGAGGCTAGTCTTAGTGGAGGTTTTATCAAGAGTTTCATGATCATTAAATAACATGCCACATCAGCAATTTTGCTGACGTGACAAGATCACTAGGCCATTCTCAGTGCAAGGTTTCGTTAAGTGACTTCCAAGAGTGCCATGTCATCTAATGATCATTGAGATGATGACTGAAACTAAGGTTGTGTTTAGATTGAGGGTCGAAGTAGGTTGGGATGGGTTCGACCCACTTCGACCCATGTTTGGTTGAATTCCCATCTAGGTTGGGTTCAACCCAGATGGGAATATTCCCACGAGATCCAGGTCGAGTGCATCCCACCAAATCGGAGGGACCACGCAGACCTAGTCCGACGTCGTCTCCGCGCTTGCTTGCGTGCTGGGGAGGAGCCGGGACGCCGAGCGGTTGCGAGCATGGGGAGGTGGCAGGGGAGGTCGGCGGCGTGGGGAGGTGGCGAGACGCCAGGCAGTGGCAGGCGCCGGGAGGTGGCGGGGGAGGTTGCCGGCACGAGGAGGGGCGCGAGGCGGTGGCGGGCGCGGGAAGGTGGCTGGTGAGGTCGTCGGTGCAGGAAGGAGCCGAGACGCCGGGCGGTGGCGGGCGTGGGGAGGTGGCAGGGGAGGTCACTGGCACGGCGGAGGCAGGCCCCGGAGGCGAGGAGGCAGGGGCTGGCACGACGAGGTAGGCCAGTGAGGCAGGGGCGCTGGGGAGTCCGCCGGTGCGGCGGAGGAAGGGGCCAGTGGCGGCGAAGGAGAGCAGGGAGCGCACGGGAGGAGCTAGGAGAGGAGCCGTGCGGGGAAGAGGAAGAAGGTAGAAGTGGAAGGGAGGAAAAAAAAAGAGAGGCTGACAGGTGGGCCCCGTAGCTGACAGGTGGGGTTCACAACTAACGGTGTTAAAAAGACATTCATCCTAAGCCTCTCAACCTCTTCAACCAAACAAAAAACTAGATCGGTTCCAACCCACTCATCCAAACACGAGATGGGTCAGCTCCAACCCCACAAAAATGGGTCGGCTCCAACCCAACCCACATCATCCCAAAACCAAACCAAACACTACCTAAGTCTCTCAATTCAAAGTTTCACTTCACGGTTTCATACATTAGCATATCATTTAAATGTTTCATCTAAGTGACCAATGGGAGTTGATGAATGTGTGCAGATGAAACTCAAATCCTCTCAATGAAGTTTCATGGCCCTTGGTATATGTGTACACCTAGTTTCATCCACATGAAACCCAATTCTTCTCTAACCTCATAAATTTCATGCCGTGTCATCACTTTTGCTTATATGGCATGTCACTTAATGAGAATGAAACTCAAGTGAAACTTGCATTGAGAATGGCCTTATAGAGAGGAGAGAGGATTTCATCATATGTGAGAGGAGTTTCATCATCATGAAACCCAACCCAACAGGCACAGTTACCAAATTCTCAATCTTGGTAGCTGTGCTGTGAAACTGTCCACTGAGACTAGCCTCATGTCCACATTTTTCTAGTTGTTTATTACACTGGAATCGAAGGAATGAAATAAAACTTTATGTCATTTAACTAGTATCATTAAGACATTAACAGATATGGCATAAAGGAGCACTGATGCAGATGGCAAATACACTGAATCGCCAAAAGAGAGACCATTAGGAAACATGAAGGATCTTAATGAATCATCAACCAATGGCAAGCAAAATCAGTTCCATTTCTGTTACTAATATAACAGCACACAAAGGTGTAGGAGAAATAGATTGCGTATAATGGATGGATTGTATTGCATAGAGACCTCAGCCGGTATATATAGAGTATAGAGACTTGGGGGCACCTTAAGGTGTAGGAGAAATAGATTGCGTATAATGGATGGATTGTATTGCATAGAGACCTCAGCCGGTATATATAGAGTATAGAGACTTAGTGCCCCCGGATACGTATAGCAGCAGTCTATGATAATAAACAAAACGTAATCATAAAGACTCAAAGAGTGCGTGAGGCAGATGGTAGCAATAATCAGTTAATGACAGAATGGTGTTTAACTCTAATCAAATATTCAATTGTGCTGATGAAGGTTAAAGCTTAGCATAGAAGAATTGCCTACACCATTGCCTCACAGTACTGAACTCGTAAGTAGGACGGCAAAGAGTGTGTCAATGTTGCAACATAGAGCACAGGTAGCTGAACCAGAGGAATGCAAATTGAACTGAACATCTGTGTTTTCATAAGTGCAGCCTTGTATGAAAGCACTAGAGTATAATGAGAAAGAAGTGATGCGCAATATTCAGTACATACAAAATTGCATTGAAATACTATTACTGTGCAAACTGGCAAGAGGCTATCCGTGCTATCAAATATGATTGAGATACCAGCGAAAACCAAACCAAAAGACAGACGTCTCTCTTATCCCTCTCATGCCATTACTATAAGCAAGGCACACATATCCCAAATTGAGCAACCCGGTTACTTCAATAAAGAGAACAGCATGAATGAGATGAACACAAGAGACAAGGAGATCATCAAACCCAATATATTACAAAGAGAGAGGAATCTGATTCAATTCCATACTTGTCATATCACCATATGGACTCCCCAGTGATTATTGGGCAGAGCAGTCCCCAAATCCTTGCACAGAGGACAGAGGAGGACTGACCGCCCGTGTCACACAACATAATTCACAGCAACAACGGCTGCCGTCGCAAGTATCCTTTCAGGTCCGTCGAAAGGCCAAGAATAGCATAATTATCACGGCAACAGAAACAGAGTAGCAGTCACTGTTGGTTTGGTTGGTTGCGTACCGATCGATTGCCACGGCCGGCACCATCGGTCAGATCTTGTCGATGTCCTCGTCCTCGAACTGTATGTAGTCGTCCTGCGCGCCGGTGTCCTCCTCGTCGACGACGCCCTCGTTGAGCCTGACGTTGTCGGGGATCTCGCCGTAGGCCTTGAGCAGTCGGGCCTCGTCGTTCATGTACTTGAGGATGACGTCGGCCTTGTCGTCCTGGTAGTCGCGGAGGCCGACGAGGACGATGTCCCCCGCCGCGATCCACACCTTCTTGTGCATCTTGCCCCGGATGTGGCAGAGGCGCTTGGTGCCGTCGATGCAGAGCGCCTCGCAGCGGCCGTTGCCCAGCATCCGCGTCACCTGCGCGTACTCCTGCCCGTCCTCCTTGAACACCAGCTCCCGCTTCTCGTCGTCCGCCTCGTTCTTGCCCCGCTTCCGGTTCTTGCCTCCCTTCCCCTTGTTCTTCGGCATCGCGGGAGGCGAGAGCCGAGAGGAAACCCTAGCGTGGATTGATCGGGGGCAGGGTAGGGAAGGGGTGGGGAATTTGGTCGCGAAAGGTTTGTGCGCTGCAGCTAAGCTTCGTCGGGTTGAGGGGGCAGGCGGTTTTCTGATTTGATTTTATAGAGAAAAGGCGGCGGGGAGCATAGGAAGGGATCAGAGCCGTTCGATCCACGGTGGTGATGGATCGTTGGGGTCACCGACGCGGGGTCTTGTGGGCCCACGCGCCGGGGCGGGACCCGACGACGACCGGATGGGGAATCCGGGTTCTTTCCTTTTTCTTTCGGTTGCTTGGAGAACCAGATACGCGTCAGCCGCGCCACGACAGCTTGGCCGGCTGACCTGGATCTGACCGGGTCTTCGAGAGGTAGACTCTACTACTGTACAGCATCGTTGAGGCATGGAGGTCTGTAGGTGGACCACCATGTCAGAAATTTGCAACTGTTAAGTAGATTGTCTACTTACAGTGCTAACTCATCAACCAACTTCAGTGTTAATATCCAACAGTGATAAACTTGCTACTTATGTACCGCAAAAAAAAAACTTGCTAGTTAGGACTTACTAGGAGTATAAGACCGTTAATCTCATCAATAATCAATATTTGCTGTGACCTTTTAAGAGTATATATGTAAATTTAGGCAATCACATTCAGATGTCAAAGAAGTTGTCTTTGACGTTTGTGCTACTGTTAAAATATAGCAAGATACGGCAATGATACGCAAATGAAGCCATGTGCCAATGCCCAATTAGGGCGCGCTCGGTTCGGCCGGTATGCAGCCCAATCCACGCGGATTGGAACGGCACGGAACAGAGTCAAGTATGGCTTAGATTCGCTGTTCGGTTAGATCTGACTCGAAATGGAAACAGGCTTGGTTCGGTCTCCCCCCCTTCTACTCACGGTCCTGGAATCATTTCCCCACCTCCTCCCCTTCGGAACAGAGCCTAGCCACGCTCGACTCGGTCTCCTCTCGGTCCTCCCTCTCGTTCCTGATAGAACACAGAGGCGCGGTGGCGCCCTAGCGACCCACTCAACCGAGACCTCCCGTCAGCGCCGTCCCGCGACCTCGCCGGCGCGAGCTCCATCACGGCCTCACCCTCTCCTTCCCGGCCACACGGGCGAGCCCCAGGCCGCGTGCGCGAAGGCTCTGCCGTCGCCACGATGCGATGGGGAGAGTGCAGAGCATTCTTCACAGCGTGGTTAGGCAAAGCAAGCGGCGGGGAGAAAAGAAGATGGAACAGCGACCGCGGCGATGGTGTATGCCTGTAGGAATAGTGTGGCCGGCTGGTGGTACTTCACCAGGGCCTGCCCGGAGCCCAGCTCCACGAGCACCGCGAGTGCGCCGTTGAGCCGCTCGCTGTAGGTGGTGAAGCTGAACTCCACGGGCACGCCGAACGCCGACCGGGGCTCCCACAGCGCCATAGGCAGCAGCGTCACAACGTTCGCGGACGCCTTGGCCTTCTTCTTGCGTGCGCCGCGCTTCCTGGGCCCGGTGTGGGACTTGATCCGTAGGACGTGCTCCTCAAAGTCGTTGTCCACGGTGGCCGTCTTGGTGGTGGCCGGGCCCTCTTGGTCGGCTGCTGCTTCCGCGGTGTCCTTACTGGAGGAGACCGCGCAGGGAGGGAACGGCAGCAGCAGCGCGCGATGCCGGAGCGAGGAGAGGAGGATGGTGGTGGGGGCGAAGGGGCTAGAAAGCGGCATCGCCATGGCTCCTCCCTTGGCCGCGTGCACGCACCAGCACTTCATGGCGCGAGCGGCGGGCTGCAGGCTTGCAGCTTGCGGCTCGTCGAAGCTTTGGCTTGGCTTGCCTCTGGTTTTGGATAGGGTCTTGGTTGGTAGGCGAGTGACTCCGATGGCTGCACGGTGCGTTGAAAACTGCCTCATGACCCGTTTGTTTTGAGTGGATTGGTAGGATTAAATTCTGGCCGGATTGAGTGACACAGGTGGAATCAGTCAAACTGAACCTGTAAGTAATCCTGGCCGGAATCCAATCCGGCTGAAATGAATGAGGCTTGACTCACTCACTTTTTTCCTTAGACATGGTGCCATAAATTTGGGCAAGAACTGTCAAGCATGCACCCCAGGCCCACGAGTAGACCTTGGATGGCCCACTAAGGGACATACTCGGATGTGATCAGGACAAAGGGATAGGCTTATCCCACTTGGACTAATCAAGTATGTATATGGAAAACTACTCGGGCCATACCGAGTAGAACTCTGTAACTATACTCGACTAGGACTCGGACTTGTAACCCTGCCCTCCTGTGTATATAAGGGCGTGCAGGGACCCCACCTCAAACAGAACAACTTCAAGTGCATCTAAGATCAATACAAACAAACACACAGGACGTAGGGTATTACGCGATCTAGCGGCCCGAACCTGTCTAAATCGTCTTCCTTGCGTCAACATTGATTCCTTGATTCTCGACGGCCCTTACCGCACAAAAGACCACCTAGGGTACCCCCTAGGCGGGTTGCCGGTTTAAAACACTAACAGCTCGCACGCTAGGTATGGGCGTTCGTCGAGTTTCTAAGCGCGAACTCAATGGAAATGGTCGTCATCAAGCCCATCTTCGCTATTGAAGCGGGCGCAACCTTCGTTTTTTGATCCTAGCTCTGCATCGTCGACGGTGTCGGATCATTCTGGCGCCAGATCGTCAATGCCCAGAAGAAGAAATCAAAGGATTTGGTTAGAAAAAACCAAGATTTCAAACTCAACAACCTCGAGTTCGACTACGTGTCAGACTCGACTTCGGTTTGGACTAGTCGGTCCTAGTCGCTCCTCAAATTGACTTCGACTCCAAAACGGTTTCCAAACGGACTCCGCAATGCAGCCGAAGCCCACCAAAGTTTCCTCACTCGAATTCAACTCGACCTCGGGAACGACGAAGATGATGACTCCGACTCGATCTATCTCCCAGAGATACCATTATCAGGACCAGCCCAGGGTCTGGTAATAACTACAACATCACAAGGCAGATTCATTCACTGGCTAGGAATGCGACCATCCCTTGCCCGCGACTATGAGTCACGCCTTGTCGCTCACATAGACAACCTCCCGTACCAGGAAGGCGTCCCACTCACTTCCAACCGCGAGGAAAGTTCCACAGAGATTGCAACATCAAGCTCTGGAAGCTACTACCCAGACAGGGAAGTCTTTGTTATTACTCAAAATAACAACTCGGGCACTAGCCAGAATAGAACCCCCAGGCGATTAGCACAACTCGACCACATCTCAGAAGACGAGTCTACAGCTGACGCCCCACAAAATGAAACCTCCAATCAAAGGAACCAAAGAAGGAGGTGCAATGCTACTCGGGCTGAGCGATGACAGATGATGGCTACAAATATTCCCATCACAAACCTTGAAAGAGCATTCAACGCAGTTCAGGCTCAAGAACATACCACTCCACTCACAGCAATCGCTTCTATCAATCTCTTAACAACGCTCATACCCCAAGACGGAGACAACGAGGCCACAGCTCAGCTCGTGCAGCGCAGCAACGAACTAATCGCACAACTCGCAGAGCAAGCTTACAAGCTACTCGACAAAGAATCACCAATTCCATCTGTTCCTCGCATCACAGCTCATCAAGAAGGTAGCAGAGGTGCTGCAGCTAACAACAACGATGCTCAAAGAAACAACAACGAAGTCGTCAACCAACCTCGACAACACAGCCAAGGCCCAAGTAAACACAATGCCCCAATACGCCATAAGGATGTTGGAGAAGTCAGCTGCACCAACTCAGTAAAAAGTATTCGCCCTAAACGGAAGAACCACGAAGTGTCAAATTTCAGTGATCTACGAGAAATCCTCAACAGTCGGCGTGAGCGAGAAGTCGACAACTACAACGACTTTCCTGCTTTCACAAATAGGGTAATGAAAACAAGACTACCCGAGAAGTTCAAACCAACGGGAAGCACCAAGTATGATGGCAAGCAAGACCCCATCCAATGGTTACGATGCTACTCGCTAGTAGTCCAAGCAGCCGGGGGTAATAACGACACCAAAGTCATTCACTTTCCCATATGCATGGAACCTGCACCACTAACATGGCTCGAGTCCCTCAAGCCCAAGTCAATTGACTCTTGGGCAGATTTGACAAAAGCTTTCACCAACAACTACGCCGGCTCCATGGCTAGACCAGGCGACAAGATCGACTTGAGTCAAATAAAGCAGAAAGAAGGAGAAACCTTACGCAACTACTTATGACGATTCTTCGAAAAGAACGCAACTATAGTTGACATTTCAGAAACAGACGTCATCGAGTGTTTCCAGAATGGACTCTACGATCAATGAACATACCCAGACTTCGGTCGGCGACGACCAGCTAACGTCAAAGACCTTAAAATCATGGTACAATAGTGGGCAGATGAAGAAGACAAAGAGCGAGAACGGTTTGGCTCTCATCGCAACCGAGGACGTGACAACAACAATGATTAGGATAGAACTCGACACAATGATACTCGAAACAATTTTTCGATTAATTAGAATTGCAAAAGGAAGCCCGACAATACCGTTGCTGCCATGACCAACTCTGGGAAAAAGGGATCCCGCAAAAATGATGAAGGGCCAACCTTCACCGAGCTACTCAAAAAGCAGTGCCCATGGCACCCGACTAGCAAGCACTCGGCAATAGATTGCTACAGCATGCGTTGAGTCATGCAAGACCTACCCGCACCACCAACCCCTGAAGAGTACAACAAGAAAGAGGACAAGGGCAAGAACAAAGTCCACAATGACGAAGAAGAAGAAGGCGACTTCCAGACCGCCTCCAAGACAGCCAACGTCATCTTTGGCGGGATCCCAGGCACCGCATCCAAGCATGCCAGCAAACTCGTACTTAGGGAGATCATGGCCATTGAACCAACAGATCCAACATTGCTTAAATGGTCAGAAGTACCCATATCCTTCAGCAGAAAAGACCAGGGACGAAGTTCTCAGAACCAGGTCGATTCCCTCTAGTACTCGATCCTGTTGTGGCAGGGTCAAAGCTAACAAAGGTACTCATCGATGGTGGAAGTGGACTCAATGTCATTTTCACCAAAACACTAAGAAAGATGTGCCTCTACGTCACAGAAATGCTGACCCCAACAGATTCACCCTTTTATGGCATCGTACCTGGAAACGCAGCTATACCGCTTGGACAAGTTGTCCTCCCAGTTACCTTCGGAACTAAGGAACACTACCGCACCAAGTATATCAGATTTGAAGTCGCCAACTTCCAGACATCTTACCATGCCATACTTGGAAGGCTAGCACTTGCCAAGTTCATGGCCATACCACATTATGTTTACTTGGTACTCAAAATGTCAGGGCCCAAGGAAGAACTAACGCTACGGGGAGATCTATGGCGATCCTACGAATGCGACACGGAAGCCGTGGAGATCACCGCGACTTCTCAAGCACCTAGCCCCATGCAACAAGTCTTCACAGCTTCAAAAAAACTCCATCCAACCGAACTCGAGATCCCAGAAAACAAGTCGGGGTCTACAAAGGTGAAACCCGCAAGCGAGCAAGACTTCAAACCAGTCGATCTCCAGACGGGTGACTCCTCCAAGACAGCCCTGATCGGAACAGGGCTAGATCCTAAATAGGAATCCGCGCTCGTCAGTTTCCTTCGGGCTAACCATGATATCTTCGCTTGGAAACCAGCTGACATGCCCGGTGTGCCCAAGGAGCTGATCGAGCACTCTCATAATGTTGATCCCAAAGCTACCCAAAATGGCAGCGACTCCGCAGGTTCGCTCAAGACAGACGAGAAGCAATCAAAAAAGAGCTAGCCAAGTTACTCGCGGCAGGGTTCATCAAAGAAGTCTTTCATCCTAACTGGCTAGCCAATCCTGTACTCGTTCGCAAAAAAAATAACGAGTAGAGAATGTGCGTCGATTACACCGACCTCAACAAACATTGTCCCGAAGACCCTTTCGAACTACCCAGGATTGACCAAGTGGTCGACTCTACTGCTGGGTGTGCTTTACTATGTTTTCTCGACAGTTACTCAGGCTATCATCAGATAAGCCTCAAAGAAGAAGATCAAGCTAAAACAGCTTTCATCACTCCATTTGGGGCTTTCTGCTACAAGACAATGTCATTTGGACTAAAAAACACAGGAGCAACCTATCAACGAGCTATACAGATGTGCTTCGAAAAGCAACTTCACCGCAATGTCGAAGCTTACGTGGATGATGTAGTCATCAAAACAAGAAACCAGGAGGAACTCATCATCGATTTGGAGGAAACTTTCTCCAGTCTACGAGCTTTCCGATGGAAACTCAATCCTACTAAATGCGTCTTTGGAGTACCTTCTGGCAAGTTACCCGGGTTCATCATTAGCCATCACGGCATTGAGGCCAACCCGAAAAAAATATCTGCCATCACAAACATGCAAGCACCAGCTAGCATCAAGAATGCGCAGAAACTCACCAGTTGCATGGCAGCCCTCAATCGGTTCATCTCCAGACATGGAGAACGGGGACTAACCTTCTTCAAGCTTCTCAAATGACAGGACAAGTTCAAATGGATAGAAGAGGCAGACAAGGCACTAACGCAACTCAAAGACTTCCTGTCAAAGCCTCCTGTACTCATTGCTCCATCTCCAAATGAAGACTTGCTCTTATACATAGCAGCTACTACTCATGTCGTCAGCACGGCGATAGCAGTTGAGCGGTCTGAACCAGGCCACGTTTACAAAGTCTAAAGACCTGTGTACTTCATCAGTGAAGTACTCTCGGACTCCAAAACTCGGTACTCAGCAATATAGAAACTCCTATATGCAATTCTGCTCACCTCCCGGAAACTGCGCCATTATTTCCAAGAACACAGCATCACAGTCATTTCTGACTTCCCGCTCAGCGAAATTCTCCACAACAGAGATGCCACGGGTAGAATCTCCAAATGGGCAGTTGAACTCAGAGCTCTAACCTTGGACTTCAAACCAAGGACAGCTATCAAGTCTCAGGCTTTGGTCGACTTTGTGGCTGAATGGACTGAGAATCAGGTGCCAACACCAGTTGAGAGGCCAGAGCACTAGGTAATGTATTTCGACGGATCCCTCAAACTCGAAGGGGCTCCTCATCTCCCCAAAAGGAGACCAACTCAAGTACGTACTACAAATCTTCTGGGAAGCATCAAACAACGAAGCCGAGTATGAAGCACTGCTACATGGTCTCCGTCTTGCAACCTCCCTCGACATCAAAAGACTTCTAGTATACAGTGACTCACTAGTCGTTATAAACCAAGTCAATGACGAGTGGGATCGAAACAAAGACAACATGGATGCTTACTGCAAAGAAGTCCGCAAACTGGAAAACAAGTTCTCAGGCTTGGAATTTCATCACATCGTCCGCGACAACAATGTAGCCACTGATGTGTTATCAAAAATAGGCTCAACCCGTGCAGAGGTTCCAGCAGAAATTTTCGTACACGAACTGCACAAACCATCCATACCTGAACAATTTACACCTCCAGTAGTCCAGACTATTGATATCACTCAAGAAATCATGATGATCAAAGTCGACTGGAGGACACCCTTCATTGACTACATCAAAGATCACAAGTTACCCTCTCACAAAAATCAAGCTGAACAAATCTCCCGGCAAGTAAAAAACTACGTTCTAGTCGGAGGCAAGCTCTACAGGAAAAGTGCATCGTCAGGGGTACTCATGAAGTGTGTTACCCGTGAAAATGGCCAAGAAATCCTAGAAGAAATTCACAAGGGGATCTGTGGCAACCATGCATCCTCGCGAACAATAGTTGGCAAGGCTTTCAAAGCAGGTTTCTACTGGCTAATGGCTCTGGCTGACGCTAAACAATTAGTTCGGAAATGCAAGGGCTGTCAATTCTTCACTAAATAACAACATGTCCCCGCCTACAAGCTAGTCACTATACCTCCAATATAGCCATTTGCCTGCTGGGGGCTCGACATGATAGGGCCATTACCAACTGCGCCAGGTGGATTCAACTGAGTACTCGTGGCTATCGACAAATTCACCAAGTGGATCGAGGTCAAACCAGTCACTTGCCCCAAGGCAGACCGAGTCCTCGACTTCTTGGATGAAATCGTACACCGTTATGGCTTTCCCAACAGAATCATCACAGACCTAGGGTCCAACTTCAATAATCCTGACTTCTGGGAATACTGCGAGAATAGTGGAATTGACGTCCGCTACGTCTCGGTCGCTCACCCTCGAGCCAATGGACAAGTCGAACGTGCCAGCGGCATGATACTCGATGCTTTTAAGAAACGAGTACATGACGTCGGCAACACAAAAGGAGGCAAATAGCTCAAGGAATTACCCAATGCTCTATGGGGACTACGAACCCAACCATGCAAGACTACTGGGCTCTCTTCCTATTTTCTCGTATATGGCTCAGAAGCTATATTACCCGCAGACATCATGTGGCAATCTCCCTCAGTCGCACAGTACGACGAAGAAATGGCAGAAGAAACAAGGCGGACAGATCTAGACAGTCTAGAAGAAGCAAGATGCGCAGCGCTCGTACAATCTACCAGATACCTTGACGGGTTAAGGCGTTACCATGACCGCAATGTCAAAGAACGACCTTTCAACTTAGGTGACATGGTCCTCAAACGAATCCAAGACATGCCAGGATTGCATACTCTCAATTCACCATAAGAAGGTCCTTACATTGTATCCAAGGTTACAGGACCCGGATCTTACAGACTACAAGAGCTCTCAGGAGAAGAAGTACCAAACTCTTGGAATATAGAACACCTTTGTCGCTACTACCCGTAGCAGCACTCGAGTAATTGCTTCAAGCAAAAACTCGTCAACTACTCGAGCCAACAGCTCGACTACCAACTACAAGATATACTACTCTTGACTCGAGACTACCAACTTAACAGGCATTCCAGCTCTGGTACAAAGCCTCAGCGATAGAGTAATTCTTTACTCAAGACTGAAGATACATCAAGATTACATACGAGTACATGTACTCGAAATACAATATAAGAGGACTGCAAGCAACTGCCTACTGGCAGGCTGCATTTAAGCCTCAGGATTTTACAATATCACAAGGCCACTCAGGTCTGCCGACTACAACAGGAGGGACCTACACGCAAAGAAGCTGCGCAAAACGCAGCCATATCCAGGTCCTCTACCCAAGGCAACACCAGGTACTCCTGCACCGCCGCTGCCCTAACAGCGGCAACGATGAATCCTACGTGCCGCGCATAGAGGGAACCAAGGCTGCTCTTTTGCTAACCTTGCCGAGCCAACCCACTCTACGGCCACACCTCCACCTCTAAGTGAGTGGGATAAAGACCATGGCACTCATCACCCATCACCTGCGAGTTCCAACGCGCACTCCGCTGGATCACGAGCTGCAAGATGAGGTGCGCGATGAAACCTCCTACGAGGATTCTTCTAGCATCGCGGCTATCCCTACGAGCGCTAGAGTCTGTGGAGGGAAGGTGGCCTCAATCTACGAGGAATCTTCTAGCACCGGTGTACTCTTTGAAGGCTCTCTACACTCAAACAACAGCAACCAAAGGCAATCCATCACTACTCAAAGCTTGATTCGGGTTGACCATCAGAGCGGTCTATTTATTGCCAAGGGCTGCAACCATCAACCACCCAGGAGTTACTATGCGCCCGTGATCGATGAGTCTGGACGATCTCTGACTGCCCACATGAAAGCATTCATGCCACAAAGGACAAAAGAGTATAGTACACCCGTGCACCTCCTATTCACAGAGTAACAAGGGTACTCGACTACATCGCGACTACTCAAACTCAGTCCTTAGAACAACTTCTGCCAAACCTGGTCTGTGCCCGTAGCGGATCCTTGTCTTGGGGGCCCAGTTGAGTCCGACTCCCTACACCCGGGGTCGGGCGATACAAAGCCTTACGACAAGGGGTCAGGCGCATTCGACCCTGGGACCAAGGGTCGGGCGAGGCAGACTTTTGTCATCAAAGGGTTGGGCGTGTCTGACCACGGGACCTTGGGTCGGGTGAGACGGAGTGAAACGTTCCTTACCCATGACGGGTCAGACCCACTTCAAACAACAAAGTATGGACAAGTGTTCAACTCTCAGACACAATATCATTCAAAGTACTTGAAAGTTTACAAGAGTACATAAAAGCTCAAGACTCCTCCAGAGATACAAATTCCGACATCTTCGACGCGATTGGCTCCGCCTCCTCGAGGTACTGCACATAGGCTTCCTCTATGCAGTTGCGAGCAACGCCGTCACCAGCCGCCGACAAATCTGCCCTCAGGTAGTATGACTTAACCACAGCAAGGACTTGTTTGCAAACAGCCTTGCAGAGGCCTACCACCTTACCCGGAGCAGCCTTCAACCGCTCGACTAGTGATTGAGGTCCTGCGTCCTCTTCCAAGGGGGCAATGGCATTCACCAAGTCTTGAGCGGCATCAGTTAACTCTTGGAGCTCACTTCAAAATCTTCCAACGGTCTGGGCATGGTCTCTGCATGCCACCATGGGCATAGCAAGCATCACTCCATCCTGGATCTTCCTGTCCCGCTGATGCTCGTAGGCGGCCTGTGCCTCTGTCAGCACAGCCCGAAGATGTTCAGCTTCATCCACTACTAGGTCGTGCGCGTTTCTCCAATCAAGGAGTTGGCTACTCGCAGCAGCCTCCTTCCTCTTGAGCTCTGCAAAAAATGACCAAGTTCAAAACAACCGACTACAGTCAGACATACTCGAAAAATGAAAAGTACTCACCTTGATACTTTTTATTCAATGACTTATAGTGGCTCTCCAGCTTCTGC
Organism: Setaria italica; assembly: GCF_000263155.2. Classification (NCBI taxonomy): domain Eukaryota; kingdom Viridiplantae; phylum Streptophyta; class Magnoliopsida; order Poales; family Poaceae; genus Setaria; species Setaria italica. The sequence continues at coordinate 13,097,576 of NC_028450.1, read as the reverse complement.
TGCAAGACTTCATGATCTGACTGCTCCACAACAAAGGATTTCGCTCCAGCTTCATGAACCCTCAAGGATTCCGTAAGCCGGGCACACTCCTGCTCCAATTGCTCGTTTCATTCCTGAAGAGCCCGAGTGTTCCTTTGCGTCTGGTCATACAGATCCTGCAAAGCAACGCAATCGGTCACGTCCCTTAATTACTAAATCTGTTAGACAAGCAAAGAAAACACACCTGGAAGCTTTGAAAAACATCGACAGCTCTCTGGAACTCGGACTCAGATGGAAGATGAGGAGCTGCACACAAGGCAGTACCTAAGAGATTAACATCAGTCACCTCAATACTACGACTACAATACTAGGACTGCGGATACATACCTGGAGCAGCTGGTTCCTTAGATTTCTTCACATCCACTATAGGCAAAGCTCCGCCAGTAGACGCTGACAAGGATACATTCCCAGAATAAGAAGCAGCTGAGGGATCTTCCACCGAGCGGATCACTTCTTGAAGCATAGACATGGTAGCTCCAAGGCGACCAGCATCAACTCCGGATACTTCTTCAATAGCCAAATCCTCCAAAGGAGCAGATAGAGTAGTCGGGGGACACGACTCTACTCCTGCCTCTACAGGGATAGTCTCCTCGCATCCCTACATCAAAATATAAAGTCATCTTATGGCTTCAAGAAAACTTGAAGATTCACACCGAGGATAAACAACTCACCGAGTTGAGCGCGGCGGCAATCGCACGCGTTTCTTCTCGGCAACAGGCGGCCGAGTACTCGGTACCTCAGGCACAGCTCCTGGCGCTATCTTCTCACCAAGACCTAGAAAAAGCAGAGTCAGGACTACAAGCTCAGAGTAACCAAAATAGTCGGGAAGAAAGCTCACCGCTAGTGATCATGTTGGACAATAAGGAGCCAGTAGCAACTACTGGCGACACCCCCTTCACAACATCCGCTACTCTAGCAGGCAAACCTAGGACTGCCTGGTCAGGGACCGGAAGCGCGGTAGCTGACAGAGCCTTGGCTATCAGCTCGGGGGCTACTCCAGCATCTGCTGGCGGCACACCCTTTGGCACCTTCTCAACAGACGCAACCTCAACACCCTGAGCGGTCACGACTACTTCATCTGAAGTAGCCTCATCGTCACCAAGAGCCGCATCGACAGCCTTTTGAGATAGATAAAGTAATCAAAAAGACTACAAGTTAAAATCCATCAGCTACGAGTACACAGCTACATACCTTGGCACCCTAAGACTTCTCAGGAGGAGAAGTCGAGGCAGACTTAGCAGTAGGCATCTTGCGGACTGTTCGGCATTTCTTCACAGGACGAGAGTGTTGGAGGTATGCCCTAGAGGCAATCATAGAGATGATGATATTCCATTTGTATCCATGATTTGTATATTGTGTTCATTGAATATCCATTAAAGGCTAGTTGAATTGATTTGCAATTATGTGAATTGTATGTGAAACTCTTTACTTGTATGGTTATTCTAAAGTTGTCCCTAGTCGGAGTTCATGTCAAGACACACATGAATATTATACTAGCACATGTATTAGTTGATGACTATGTTTCACAAGTCATGGACATGGAGATGTTGAACTAATAATGTGGACACATGTGGAGACATGTGCTAGGACTGACCCAACACGAGAAGTAGTTCTCTCTTTAAACAACATATACGCTTTGTCCTTAGACCTGAGATTGTCGCATGTATTCAAGATGTGGATCGACATACTTAGGGGCTATCAAACGCTACGCCGTGATAGGGTAGTTATAAAGGTAGCTTTCGGGTTTGTCAAGAAGCATGCTATGAGACATGGTCAATCAAGATGGGATTTGCCCCTCTCTGATTGAGAGTGATATCTCTGGGCCCCTCGAGTGATCGGATCCGAAAATGCATGGCCATGCTACGTAAGGTTAAGAGTTAACCTACAAAGGGATTCCTAATCACAGGATCGAGAAAGAGCGGTCGGCTTGAAGCTAGACCAAATATCATGAGGCAAAGGGAATAACATGTATATTATGTTGTGATGGTTCGTCTGATATGATCTTCGTGTGCGTAAAGGAGTTGTCACGTCTTGCTAGAGGCCGCTACCGACTATTGGGACGAGTAGGAGTACTCGGGCCATGTCTATACGTATCCGAACCCATAGGGTCACACACTTAAGGTGCTGGAAGCCCAATTCGGATGTGATCCGAGTTGGATTAGGTTTAGAAGTACTAATGGGCCTCGGACCCAGAGGACCGTTAGGAACCTCTATAAATAGAGGGGTGGGGGCGCCCTAGGGTTTACACCTTTTGGCGAAACACATCTGCCGCGCCTCCCACACCCTCGCCTGTTGCAACTCGCGGATCTAGCAGTCCGGCTTGCGACGCTTCCTCCCTGCACGTGTGGATACCTTGGAGGTGTTGCGCCTGCAGCACTTGGACGAGCCGCCGACGAGCCACGACGAGCCGCCGACGAGCCATGATGAGCCGCCGATGAGCCGTGGCACAAGGGCGATCTTGCTGCACGTGGACGAGCTGCTGAGGAGCTGCTGGACGTTGACGTGATCGACTATGTACGACTACGTTGATCGACTACATACGACTACGTTGATCGTCTTCGCTGCATCGACGCAAATCTACATCTTCCGCACCAGTAGTGCGTCGAGTGGTAATCCCGTGATCCTTATACGGCAGTTCTTCCTGGTTTTACGTGGTAGAAATTTTGATTTGCGCTAGTGTAGCCTACCTCGTATCCCAACAGAGAGGGCTCGTCTTCTGACTCCTCAACAACAGATTCTTCTTCATTCGACTGCGCCAAGTAGCTGGCAAGAACTCGGGACTACAAAAACAAGTCGACACTCAAACAATATCCTAAACAGTTCAAAAAGTACAAGTCAAAGTGAAAGACCATACCACTTCCGGCGATACCAGGCATCAAACTGACGAAGCGTTGAAGGAATAACTGGTACTCCTTGATAGTTTCTGAAGAACTTGGCCACCAGCGCCTCAACATCATCATTAGAAATATCATCCGGTGACATACGTGACAGGTTATTAAAACTCGAGTACTCCCCACCTAAGTGCGCCCGCTTTTGCAAGGGTTGAATTCTTCTCTTGAGGAAGCTGGCTGCCACATTGACTCCAGTCAAACCAAGTGCCTTCAACTCGGCAATCTGGTGCAGCAAGTGATCGAGCTCTGGGCTATCTTCAGGGTCGCTCACCCAATTCTCTGCGTGCTTCGGCGCATGACCAGTGACCACCGGCAAGCGAGGGTTATGGTTCCCAATATAGAACCACGTCTTCTTCCACTCCCCATGGGAGTCAGTCAAATTATAGTCAATATACGCGCCTGAGTTCCTGAGCTGGAACCCGGCACCCCCAAAGACCTCCGTCCTAACAGCACTAGGCTGAGGCTTGCAATAGAACAACTTCCTAAACAGCTCAAGACTAGGAGGAACACCCAGGTAAACCTCACACAAGTGCACAAAAATCAACATATGCAGTACACCATTGGGGTTCAAGTGTACAAGTTGAAGCTTATAGTACTCGAGGATACCTCTAAAGAAGTCGGAGGTAGGCACGGCCAGACCCCTCTCCACAGAGTGAGCAAGCATGACCGTCTCATTTGGATGCTTCTCGAATTGCCATGCGTCAGCAAAGGCAGGCCTCCACTCGAGTACCTGTTTTGGCTGCAGAAGCTTGGCGTTGACAAGCGCCTGAATGGCCGCCTCTTTCATCACAGAATGCTGCCACATCGCTCCAGGCAGCGGCGGCGTAGTTTGATTCGTTGGCCCCACTTTTGGCGCCAGCAACACCAGCTCCTTCATCTTCTTGGACTTCACCTTGCCCGCCGCTGGAGCCTTGCCTTGAGCCTTCTCGGGTTTCTTCCCCATCTTCTTGGTGCGCATCCGCCGGCTTCACCCGCAGCAAAATGCACTCAACCTCGGATCTCTCTTAGAGGAGCAGCAACGGCGGCGGCGGCGCTAGACAATCATGGCAGAGGAAAACAGGAACGGAAAGGTGGGGGAAAGAAGAGAAATAGATCTGCTACAGTGGGGCGTAAACCTAACTGAAAGGGGCCCCTCCAGTTATATCTCCTGCCACCTCTGGATTCCAAGCGTCAGTTACACAACGAATGGGTTTTAAGCAGATTAATTGCCTTAAACACCCAACGGCTACTCTTTTCAACGGGGCTTGACCACTTCAACGACAAAAATCGCCTAAGTGCTCAGGGGCTGTGGGTACCGTACCCGATGGTCAGAATTTTCTTTGTCATATTACCAAGAGTAAAACAGCCAAGAAGCAGGATTGACCCTAAGCCTAACTTTTCAATTCAACCTAAGGCTCGGGGGCTACTCCATATGGAGTGCGATTGTCATCGCACTACCATATAAAAAATTCTCAGAACAGAAGCAACTCAAAGGAGCAAGAAGAGTACCTTCCAGCCACGCGACAATACTCAAGCACTTTGGACACTACGACCTCTACAAAAGAACTACTCGGATATTGCCCACAATACTCAAGACTGCAGCGCTCGACTACAAAGTACTCAGGGGCTTGTCGGGCATGCAACCCAGGCCCACGAGTAGACCTTGGACGGCCCACTAAGGGACGTACTCGGATGTGATCAGGACAAAGGGATAGGCTTATCCCACTCAGACTAGTCAAGTATGTATATGGAAAACTACTCGGGCCATACCGAGTAGAACTCTGTAACTGTACTCGACTAGGACTCGGACTTGTAACCCTGCCCTCTCGTGTATATAAGGGCAGGCAGGGACCCCCTCAAACAGAACAACTTCAAGTGCATCTAAGATCAATACAAACAAACACACAGGACACAGGGTATTATGCGATCTAGCGGCCCGAACCTGTCTAAATCGTGTTCCTTGCGTCACCATTGATTCCTTGATTCTCGACGGCCCTTACCGCACAAAAGACCACCTAGGGTACCCCTAGGCGGGTTGCTGGTCTAAAACACTGACAAGAACCAAGTTTACTTAGTGTGTACCTTCAAATCTAAGTAGTTTGATTTGGGTCTCACATAGTCAGGGTCTATTAGAATAGGGGCAACATTAAAAATAGTTTAATACGCCATGCATACATGAATTTGTAATAAAAGGTGGACAATACGCAGAAAGACAAGTGCAACTTTACAAATTCCACAATATAGAGGGTGCATACAAAAAAATACATGTGAACATTCTTGAAAAATCTAGTGGTGATACTTTCCTTTAAAAATTATATAAAGTCAAATTCACCACATTAAATAGTCCACTTTGATTGATTCCTCAACAAAATTTTAGCTCAATCTATTTTTTTAGTTCAATCTATCTCCTAATAAGATTTATCTCTATTTTTCTCTCTGCATACAAGTTAAGCTTAAGGTTTGAATTTATCCAACAATAAAGCGACATAATATCCTATGTTAGAATGACAATTTAAGAATTTTTTATCTTTAATTTCCATGCAATTTTTGTATCTCTAGGATTAGTTTGTATGCAATGCCTTAACATATGAAAATAATCAAAAAATATTGATGTATTTTTTAACATAAGCTATAATGTTCTATATAACCTCGTCAATTTAATGTTAAAAATGTTAAATCTTATCAGATAGTACGAGTGAATAGTCAAGCCAAAATTTTCTTAAGGGATTACATTACACCCTCCATTTCAAATTATAGATTGTTTTGGCTTTTATAGGTGTATAGTTTTTCTATGCACGTAGATATAGTGTATGTCTAGGTACATAATAATATCTATGAATTTAGAAAAGCGAAAACGATCTATAATTTGGAACGGAGGAATTATCATATTTTTTTTGTAAAGTTAAAATTATCATATTGGAGTAATGTAGTGGTTAAAATGCATAATTCACTGTGCACGTGAAGCCGTTTCTCGTTCCAATCCGTCGTCGCTGTCCGCCTCAACCATCTCGCAACGCCAGCGACCGGCCGACCGCCAACCGAAATGCTCCACACCAGCAGGTAAATTTTCCTTTGTTCTTGGGCGATTCTTCTCGTAGAATCGTAGGTAACAAGAATTCAATAAACATGTACAATACATTTACTGTTGGGTGGGATTTAGCAAGAAACGCATTGAATTGATTCTTGTTTGGGGTTTGTGGGTCAGGGCTGTAGGAACTGAGCGAGAAGTTAGGATGGACGGCGCCGGCGAGGTGAGGGTGACCAGCACCAAGAAGTGGAACGTCGTCTACCCTGGGTACATCAACTCCAGGAAGACGGTCGTGGAGGGCCGATGTGTCGCCGCCGGCAAGGCCTGCCCCGACCCCACCTGCGCCGAGATCGCCGACTGTTGCTCCCACCTCAAGATCCCTTGCAGAATCGAGGTTACCCACTGAACCCCCACATATTCTCCCATCTATGGATTGATTAACTGGATTATTGGGTTCTATTTAACTCATGGTGTTTGTAACTTGCCTTTGTTGGAGTAGTCGGACCAGGCGTACCCGAGGGATTTCTTGCAGCTGGGAAGGGTGAGAGTGCAGCTCAAGGGGGATGAGGGCTCCCCTGTCAACCCAGAGATCACAAGAAGTGAGCGTCGATCATTGATCCCTCAAGTTCTTCTATCCTCAACTCCGCATTGTACTGCCTTTATCTTAGCACCGAACTGAGTGGTCACATGAGCAAAGAAATTAGCCAGAGTAGGAAACATGTCAAATTTCAAGCGTAAGGGAAAAGTCCACAAGTGATGGGAGCAATCATCCAGAATAACCAAGTAGTATTTAAAATCGGAAATACTAATGATGGGTCCACAGGTCACAATGTATAAGATCAAAATACCTAACAGCACGAGAGGTGGAGGCATGAAATGGAAGCTGAACATGACGGCCTAACTAACACGCATGACAAAGTGAAGAGCTAGTATCTTTATTAAAAAAAGGATCATGAGGGCAAGCTTGGATAGAGCCTTATGACTGGGATGACCAAGGCACCGGTACCATAGCGACGAGGAGGGACCGGCGACGAGCGCGGAGGTGGCAGGCTGGCAAAGCGGGTAAAGGGGGCCTAAGCTATTGTACCTGGCGAGAACTCTCCGAGACTCTAGATACTTCACGGTACAATAAGAAGGGTCAAATTCAACTGCAATTATTGCCGAAAGTGAATTGGCGCACCGAAATAAGATTCTTAATAAGGTGGGGTGAGACAAGCACATTATTAAGAAAAAAATGACCAGGAAGGTGCGCAGCACCTGTGGCAGTGACCGGAAGTAAGGAACCGTTACCGACAACAATGGAAGATGGAGAAAGATACCGTAGGGTGGAAGTGTGAGAGAGGGTGCCAGGGCTGGAGGTCATGTGAGAAGTAGCACTTGTGTCGAAGTACCACTATTTTGTTGAGGTTGTTGCAGACTCATGGTGCTGAAGGAGGAGGCTAGGGACTGTTGATCCCAAGACGGAGTAGCAGGGTTGTGGAGTGCCGGGTTGGACCATGGCAGCATGGCTAGCTACACCTGGGCTTGCTGCGCTTGTGCAGCCTAGACGTACTGAGCCTTCTGTAGGGCAAAAGCCTGAGCCTGAGCCTACGCATGAGCCTGCGCCTGTGCCTGAGCCTGCGCCAAGAGGACATGCTGCTAAGGCTGGCCGAGCTGGGGCAGGGACGCAAGGGGAGGTCAGGGTCCAGTGCACATATGGATGGACCCCTTCCATGGGTTGTGAAGAGATGGCCAAGGCGTCACCCCCGGCCTTGTCCCCTTCGAGCCAGTGGTGGAGCCGTTGGGTGGTGGAGCCATTGGCTACGACGCCTCTTGGACTTGGGGGCCTTGCTGGAGGTGCCCTCGGAGCCTGATCTGCCAGAGGACGTAGGGACGGGCAGGCGCTGCTCACTTGGTGCGCCCGGCTTGGTCCCGACGAGGAGGGCGGTGGACGGCGCAGAGGAGTGGTGCACCATGGTGAGCTCCTCCATGAGCAGCTTAGAGCGGGCGGCCAGGAAGGTGGGGAAGGGCCTGCACTGGATGTGCTTCCCAATGTTGAGGAAGCGATTGTTGAGGCCGCGGATGACATTGAGGACAAGACTGCGATCGGAGATGGGTTCGCCCAAGTCGCCAAGTGCGTCGGCCATGCTCTGGAAGCGACGCCAGTAGTCGGCGATGGAGAGGTCACCCTGGACGAAGTTGCAAAACTGCGCGTCGAGGTAGAGGGCACGGGTCTTCCTGTTGCCAAGGAATTAAGTTTCAATGGCAAGCCAGGAGGCACGCACAGGCTTGTCACGTTCCATCACGATCTCGGCAAGGTCCGGAGAGACCATGCCGTAGAGCCATGAATTAACGATGTAGTCCATGCACATCCAGTCCGGGAGGATCGTCGCCGGGGCGTCGTGAAGAACATGATTCTGGAGGGAGTACTTGCCGATGGTAAGAAAGAACTGATCACGACAGCGAGTGTAGTTACCCAAGAAGACGTCGAGGACGATGGGTACAAAGCTCTGGATGTTTTGGACAGCGACAGCTTGGGCATGGAGGTTGATGATGGTGGCAGCTTCGTGGAACTGCAGGGTGTCATCGAGTGGATGATTGGAGACGTGGGACATGGCATCATCATCAGCCTCCGTGGTGGCATCAGCGTCGTCATCCAGAACCTCCAGGTCGGGGAAGGCGGCGGCGGCAGCCTTGCGCTCCGCAGCACCGCGGGCGTGGGTGTCGCGGACACGGGTAGCGGCGGCATCGCACTCAGCTGCCGCATCGGCTGCCTCCTGCTCGGCCTTGAGGGCGCGTGCCAGGGCCGCCTCATGCTCAGCCAGTCGTTGGGAGCGGGCACGGGTGGCGGCGACCTCCTGCTCAGTGGTGGCGGCGGCGGGAGGTAGGGACCCGGCCATGGGTGGCGCAGCCAAGGGGTTGGCGTGCAGGGTTTAGGGCAGCAAAAGGTGAATCAGGACGGTAGCCCGAACTCGTGATACCATGAAAACAATATGACTCGGGAATAGTAGATTGATTGATGCAAAGCACCGAGGTTACATATATAGGCTAGGCTTTTTCAGGGTTTATAGAAACACCACAAATTAGGAGATCCTAACCTAATAGGATAACACCTACCTAATCCCTAGGGGCGGCACATGGCAACAGGCCCGTGCAGCCAGCACCCAAGGCCCATACGGCCGGCCTATACAATCTGTCTAACAGTTGCCATGGTCTTAGTTTTATGCATACTCCTAGAAGCTATAGATGCAACACATCTTTTAGTTGAAACCGAAGTAACTTGTGAAAAAGTTTGTATTGCTGACCTTTCAGTAATCAGTTTGATACTTTAAGTTTGTGGATTTTTTTACTTGGCTTTCAGTTTTGTTATGTTATAGTAACCTAAACTACAAAATACACTCTTCAATTCCAAATATCTCACTAAGCATTCAGTTTTGATGAATACAGATTGTTGATTTTGCTTTTTATAGGCATCTTTACATAGCTTTGATATTGTCCTGATTTGGTATGAAGTGAACATAGCTATGCTTTTGTAAGTTTCTCGAACTAACACACTGTAAATTGTTCAACTGCTAACTCAAGGTGCAAAGCTTAATTTGAAACTGTTGTTGCATAAGTAGTATGCTATTGGGTTCGATGTGCTAGAAATCCTCATAGGATAAGGTTTACCTCTAGTCTCTAGTTTTTTGTCAGCATCATTAAGAATTTTTTTGACCGATATGTTCTATCATGTGTTATTACCCAATTTTTATTAAAGTTAAATATACGCAGTGGGTGGTATCTTCACTTTCTTGACCTGGACAATCTTTCTCACTATTTTCTAAGGTTTTGAAGCTATAAATGTAGATATATATTGGATCGAACCTTAAGAAGGGATTGCCAGGCTCAGGTGACAGTATCAGCAACCTGTTTGCTGGGCAGCTTAGAGGAGATTGTTGGGGCAAGTAGAATATAGACTAGGTAGGCTTCATTATTGAATGATCAAAGATGAGTGCTGTACTCTTTATAAAGGGAGTCAGCCTAGCAGTAGTTCCAACTTGAGCACTAGCCACCCTAGCAACCAAAACTAGGCCTAGAGTAATATGGTCCTGCTTGTGCTTATGTTGATATGAGAATTGGACACCATCCTTCACCTCATCATCAGATATACACTACAAGGTTTTTTCACTAGCACCACGGTATGAAATCGTTGCAATACGGGTCGTTTCATTGCAATAGCGAGCTATTACGATGATTTTGTGTCATTGCTTAAACTTGCATTGTAATATGGTATTACAATGACACAGAAAGGTGTGAGCATAAGGGTGAGTTGTTGCAATGACGTGTGTCGTAGCAGCAATTAGTGGAAATTACAACGCCCATTATCGTTGCAATTACCATAATTGCAGCGATAGGCGTCGTTGCTATAGTAGCTATTGCAACGACATTGCGCTGTTGCAAACAAGCGTTAATACAACACAAGAATGTTGTTGTAATACGAGACTTATGCTGTTGCAATATGCTAACAGGATATCTCAACGAAATACTAGTCGTTGGTATATGCGTCAACCATATCCGAACAAAATATGTCATCGTATTACAAATACAGGGTAGCGCAACGAATCATGTGTCGTTGTTATATGCTCAACAGATATCACAACGATGAGAAAGTATCGTTATATGCTGACAAAGTATCACAACGAGGTACGTGCCATCGTTATATGCTTCAACCATATCGCAACAAAATATGTCATGGTTATATGCATACTGGGTAGTGCAACATAATATGTGTTGGGATACGAGATAGGCTATACTAGCGCAAATCAAAATTTCTACCGCGTAAAACCAGGAAGAACTGCCGTATAAGGATCACGGGATTACCACTCGACGCACTACTGGTGCGGAAGATGTAGATTTGCGTCGATGCAGCGAAGTCGATCAACGTAGTCATACGTAGTCGATCACATCAACGTCCAGCAACTCCTCAGCAGCTCGTCCACGTGCAGCAAGATCGCCCTCGTGCCGCGGCTCGTCGTCGGCTCATCGTGGCTCGTCGGTAGCTTGTCGTGGCTTGTTGGCGGCTCGTACAAGTGCTGCAGGCGCAACACCTCCAAGGTATCCACACGTGCAGGGAGGAAGCGTCGCAAGCCAGACTGCTAGATCCGTGAGTTGCAACAAGCGAGGGCGTGGGAGGCGCGGCAGATGTGTTTCGCCAAAAAGGTGTAAACCCTAGGGTGCCCCCACCCCTCTATTTATAGAAGTTCCTGACGGGCCTCTGGGTCCGAGGCCCATTAGTACTTCTAAACCTAATCCAACTCGGATCACATCCGAATTGGGCTTCCAGCCCCTTAAGTGGGTGACCCTATGGGTTCGGATACGTATAGACATGGCCCGAGTACTCCTACTCAGCCCAATAGTCGGTAGCGACCTCTAGCAAGACGTGCCAACTCCTATACGCACATGAAGATCATATCAGACGAACCATCACAACATTATATACATGTTATTCCCTTTGCCTCATGATATTTGGTCTAGCTTCGAGCCGACCGCTCTTTCTCGATCCTGTGATTCGGAATCCCTTTGTAGGTTAACTCTTAACCGTACGTAGTATGGCCATGCATTTTGGGATCCGATCACTCGAGGGGCCTAGAGATATCACTCTCAATCAGAGAGGGGCAAATCCCATCTTGATTGACCATGTCTCATAGCATGCTTCTTGACAAACCCGAAAGCTACCTTTATAACTACCCTATTACGACGTAGCGTTTGATAACCCCTAAGTAGGTCGAGCCACATCTTGAATACATGCGACAATCTCAGGTCTAAGGACAAAGCGTATATGTTGTTTAAAGAGAGAACTACTTCTCGTGTTGGGTCAGTCCTACCACATGTCTCCACATGTGCCCACATTATTAGTTCAACATCTCCATGTCCATGACTTGTGAAACATAGTCATCAACTAATACATGTGCTAGTCTAATATTCATGTGTGTCCTCACATGAACTCCGACTAGGGACAACTTTAGAATAACCATACAAGTAAAGAGTTTCACACACAATTCACATAATTGCAAATCAATTCAAGTAGCCTTTAATGGATATTCAAGGAACACAATATAAATCATGGATACAAATGGAATATCATCATCTCTATGATTGCCTCTAGGGCATACCTCCAACAGTCTCCCACTTGCACTAGAGTCAATCTAGAAGGTACCTAATACCCATAGCTCTTATATGCACATCATGCTTAGCCTGCGGGAGTGGTTTGTCAACGGATCAGAAATGTTCAGATCCGTGTGTATTTTGCATATCTTGATCTCACCCCGATTAACGAAGTCTCGAATGAGATGAAATCGCCGCATTACATGTTTGTTCTTCTGGTGGTTCCTTGGCTCCTTTACTTTCGCAATTGCCCCATTGTTATCACAGTAGAGATTGAATGGGCTGGACGCATTCAGGAACACACCAAGCTCAATGAGGAAATTCCTTATCCAAACACCCTCCTTCGCGGCTTCGCCGCTTCCGAAGCCGCGATGTACTCGGCTTCTGTCGTAGAATCGGCCACCGTCTCCTACTTGGAACTCTTCCAACTAACAGCACCACCATTTAGCGTGAACACAAATCCTGATTGTGACTTTGAATCATCTCTGTCGGTTTAGAAACTAGCATCGGTGTAACCTGTTACAACGAGCTCCTCCTCACCTCCATAGACGAGGAACATATTTTTAGTCCTTCTCAAGTAATTAAGAATGTTTTTCACCGCTGTCCAGTGACTCTCACCTGGATCAGATTGGTGTCTGCTTGTCATACTTAGCGCATATGAAACATCTGGGCGAGTAGTTATCATTGCATACATGATAGATCCAATAGCCGAGGCATATGGCACTCTACTCATGCGATCCCGCTCATCAGCAGTCGAAGGACACTGAG